>NC_053023.1:286848895-287070896 GCF_003073215.2 Triticum urartu | reverse complement strand
CGAGTATCTTTTCTTGGCTATGTTGTTACTCCATAGGGAATTGAAGTTGATAAAGCCAAGATTGAAGCTATTGAGAGTTGGCCGCAGCCCAAAACGGTCACACAAGTGAGGAGTTTCCTTGGCCTCACTGGTTTCTATAGGCGTTTTGTGAGAGATTTCAGCACCATTGCTGGACCTCTCAACGAGCTTACAAAGAAGGATGTGCCTTTTGTTTGGGGTACCGCACAGGAAGAAGCCTTCACGGTATTGAAAGATAAGTTGACACATGCTCCGTTACTCCAACTTCCCGATTTTAATAAGAATTTTGAGCTTGAATGCGATGCTAGTGGAATTGGATTAGGAGGTGTGTTATTACAAGATGGCAAACCTGTTGCATACTTTTCTGAAAAATTGAGTGGGCCTAGTCTGAACTATTCTGCTTATGATAAAGAATTATATGCTCTTGTTCGGACCTTAGAAACATGGCAACATTATTTATGGCCCAAGGAATTTGTTATACATTCCGATCATGAATCTTTGAAACACATTAAAAGTCAAGCAAAACTGAACCGTAGACATGCTAAATGGGTTGAATTCATTGAGACTTTCCCTTATGTCATTAAACACAAGAAGGGTAAAGAAAATGTTATTGCTGATGCTTTGTGTCGTCGTTATACTATGCTTTCACAACTTGACTTTAAAATATTTGGTTTGGAGACCATCAAAGATCAATATGTGCATGATGCTGAATTTAAAGATGTATTGCAGAATTGTAAGGAAGGGAGAACATGGAACAAGTTCGTTCTTAATGATGGATTTGTGTTTCGTGCAACAATCTATGCATTCCAGCTGGCTTCGTTCGTCTTTTGTTGTTGCAGGAGGCGCATGGAGGAGGATTAATGGGACACTTTGGCGTCAAGAAGATGGAGGATATACTTGCTACACATTTCTTTTGGCCAAAGATGAGACAGAGGATACGCTTTGGCATTTTGTTGCTCGTTGCACTACATGTCAAAAAGCTAAGTCCCGACTCAATCCTCATGGTTTATATATGCCTTTGCCTGTACCTAGTGTTCCTTGGGAGGATATATCTATGGACTTTGTTTTAGGTTTACCTCTAACAAAGAAGGGGAGGGATCGCATATTTGTTGTTGTGGATAGGTTCTCGAAAATGGTACACATTATACCATGTCATAAAAGCGATGATGCTGTTAATGTTGCTGATTTGTTCTTTCGTGAAATTATTCGCTTGCATGGTGTGCCAAATACTATTGTTTCAGATCGTGATACTAAATTTCTTAGCCACTTTTGGATATGTTTATGGGCTAAGTTGGGGACTAAACTGCTTTTTAGTACAACTTGTCACCCCCAAACTGATGGACAAAATGAAGTAGTCAATAGAACATTGTCTACTATGCTTAGGGCTATTTTGAAGAATAATAAGAAAATGTGGGAAGAATGCTTGCCTCATATTGAATTTGCTTATAATCGTTCATTCCATTCTACTACTAAGATGTGCCCTTTTGAAACTGTGTATGGTTTCCTACCTCGTGCACCTATTGATTTGATGCCTCTTCCATCTTCGGAGAAGGTTAATTTTCATGCTAAAGAACGTGCTGAAATGATTTTAAAAATGCATGAGTTAACTAAGGAAAACATTGAGCGTATGAATGCTAAATATAAACTTGCTGGAGAAAAGGGTAGAAAACATGTTGTGTTTGGACCTGGAGATCTTGTTTGGTTACATTTGTGCAAGGATAGATTTCCTAATTTACGCAAATCAAAGCTAATGCCACGTGCTGATGGTCCTTTTAAGGTGTTAGAGAAAATAAATGATAATGCATATAAACTTTGAGCTACCTGTAGATTTTGGGGTTAGTCCCACTTTTAACATTGCAGAGTTGAAGCCTTATTTGGGTGACGAAAATGAGCTTTCGTCGAGGATGACTTCATTTCAAGAAGGGGAGGATGAGGAGGACATCAATTACTAGAGCTCGCGCACGCCAATTGAATTATCAGGTACTTTCGTTTCTTGGTAACGATTCTAATGCTCATGAGAATATGATGCTGCCTAAATTGGATACATTTGTTTTGCTTACAAATGAAGGGCCTAGCTTGGACAAGAAAGATGAACCTTGGAGCAAGTTCAAGCATGGAGATGATGGCATGCGCAAGGGGATAAACAATGGAGTTACAAGTGATGATTTCAGGACTTTGAAGCCACCATAAGGAGTGCATGAAGCCTTGGACGAAATATACAAGATGTCACTTCATAAATTTCGTCCAGATGCTATTCTAGGTGCTGCGTCACCTTATTATTGGGCCAGGCCCATGTATTTTCAAAATACTTAAGTACATGTTGTTTTTAGAGTCCGTATGTGTGGGGAAACAAGAGTTAGGGTTGGTTTCGGACCCCTCCTCCAAGGGCCACGAAATTCCCCCTCTCTCCTCCATAAATACAGCCCTTAGGCCATCGTTTAGACTTTGGGCTTTGTTTAGACTAAAAGTTCTCCATAGCTGCAACTTCGCGTATTTCGTTTGTGTCCAACGACCAGACCAAGACGTCACATAACCCCACCTTCATTAATCAAGCTTTCCTCTTTTATTCGCAATATCCAGATTGCAATCTCAGTTTCTTGCTTGTTCTTCATTTGCTCGCAGGAAATAGACCCTCGTGGTCAGGTTGATCATGCTCCGGCGTGGTCAATAACCCTCGGAAGCTGGTTTTGCGATTGCTAAGGCGCGACGTCTTCGCACGTTCATAGTCGGATCGTCAAAGTCGACTCCCACAGAAAACGATATCTATATCATCGAAACATCGGGACACATTTGCCTCTATCAGACAGTTTCCTGGTCCTTATTCTGTACCGTGAAGTTTTGGAGGTAGTCCTTAGCAGTTTAACGCTCAAAGTCGCCGATACTCAAGAAAGACTCGTGCATGTAGTATGGATCGGCCACACAGATATGCGAGACTTCTTGTCTTTTCATGACGGAGCTCATATGTAGTGCAAAAATGCGGACGATTGTAAAATCGAGCCACCTTGTCAGAAACATGTCAAAGATATGGTCAACCGCAGGAAGAACACCTCCGCGGGCTGTGTGTCGACGTAGCACTTCCCCTTAGGCACACGAGCCGCGTATGTCGGATATCCTAGATCCTTCGAGGCTTGTAGGCTTTTCTCAGTCGACAGCACATGGTCGTGCAGTCTCCTGAGATCCCCTGATAGTGCCTCTAGCTGTTTCGACGGTAGCATTGGCTCGCCCGTGAGATGGAACATGGACTCACCTTTCACGGGTACACGCTCTTCAAAATCCATTGTCTGGCTGGTATGTGCTCTGGCTTGTTTGTAGGCAGCTATCTTCCCCGATCTCTTCCTGTCCTTTTTCTTGGGCACACCTTCCAGACCCTTCCTTCACCCCTGCCCCAGTGTTCCCGGGCTAAGCACTGTACAACCCCCAGCTAGTTGAGCCTGTGTTGAGACGGCATCTTCAGGCGTGTCCTGTGAGGATTTCATGAAGAAAGACTTTTTGCAATCCCTGCTACGACCTTCCTGCCCGGGCAGATCATCCATATCCTCATTAGCATGCTGATAGCCCGATTTGTCATATGGTTGAGTCATCATATCTAAGTCACACTCATACGCGTTTGTATTTAGGAAACCCATTGGGTTAACCTCTGTCTCATCATCCATTCTCTGTTCTACAGGACCGATTACATAAGCCAGTACTATTGCACCCCCTTCATCACGTCGTCTGCCGCTCACACCCGGCAGTACAGGAGCTGGTAATTGCGTAGGCGGGGTGATGATCTCCGCACATCCTTGTTGATGTGTGGTTATTGGTGTGCTCTCGGCCGGCTCCAGGCGAATAAGATTCTTCGGCCATAGCAGAACCCAACCCTTGCAGCTTCCAATCCGCGGCGGGGTCTCATCGTCCTCTCCCACATGCTGTACTGGAGGAGGCAAATTGATGTAGGGTAGAACCCTAGTGGCCCGATCTTTCACGATAGGAGCGGATCCTGCGATGAACACGAAGAACACGAGGAGGGAAACGATGGAAATCACGGGGGAAACACAAGAGAAAGACTAAACCAACAAGAACAAGTTACACATGTGCTAGATCCTCGAGTACAAAGGGGAAGATACACGATCCAAAGTCAACAACAGACGATACACGGTAACCAGTCTTCTCCGTGAGGAGGTCTTGATGTTCTTCCCTAAAGGGGGGTCTTCAATCCGCTTGGGGGATCTTCTCCGGTGGAGGCTCGAATCTCCGAGGAGAAGGTAACCAAGTGGATGAGCAAAGCTTTCACACAAAATATGAGCTAATCCTTTGCTAATCCTAAAACGTAGGTGGAGGGGGAGCATATATAGTGATGTAGGGTAGAGGCCCTAATCGCCCGATCTTTCAGGAAAGGAGCAGATCCCACGAAAATCACGAAGAACACGGGGAAGAACGGAGAGAAATCACAATGAGAAACACGAGAGGAAAAACTAAACCGACACGAACAAGTCACACATGGTCTAGACCCTCGAGTACATAAGGAAAGATACATGATCCACGGACAACTAGGGACGATACAAGGGTAGCTGTTCTTCTCCGCGAGGAGGTCTTGAGTTCTTCCCTAAAAGGGGTCTTGAATCCGCTTGGGGGATCTTCTCCGGTGGAGGCTTGAATCTCCATGGAGAAGGCAACCAAGTGAATGAGCAAAGCTCTCACACAAACATGAGCTAAACCTTTGCTAACCCTAAAAATGGGGAGGAGAAGGTCTATTTATAGCCCAAGGGGCGAAGGGGTAAGTGAGGGGACGAAACGGGTACACGGGCCTCGGCCCAAGTCACGCACGCAGCCAGTGGCCGGATGATCCGGAAGTTGGTCCGGACGATCCGGGATGGCGTCCGGATGATCCGGTTGTGTTGGAGCTGCTGCGGGAGGGCCGGATGTCCGGGACCTGGTCCGGATGTCCGGGTGTGGCCGGATGATCCGGGCCTGGGTCCGGATGACCCAGCTTCATGTTGATGCTTCGGGTGTCATTGGGCATATTATCTGGATCGTCCGGGCCGGGGTCCGGATCATCTGAGCTGAGGCCGGATCGTCCGGACAGCGGTCCGGAACGTCCGGGCTTCTGCTGACTTAGCCCTTTTCCTTCTTCGTCTTCACATCCATCTTCCTCTTCGGATTCTCCTTGCTCCTTGGCGTCTCCATGGCTAACTCCTTGATACCTGTGTATGCACAATGTCTCCGTTTGAGGTAGTAGACATGTCTCATGGTCATCGAACTGGAATTGTGAGAGGAGAGATGTCACCTCGGTCTCGAGAGCTCTTGCATGTGATCAAGTCATGGGTCCACTAGGCAGTTGATGAGACGAATGACCTTGGGATGCTCCACATCATCTCCCCTCCCTTGGGAAAGATCCGATCTCGGATCGAAATCCTCATCACCATGGTACGGGGAGAGGTCTTTGACGTTGAAGATGTCGCTCACGGAGTACTTGTCACGTGGGATGTCGATCTTGTATGCGTTGTTGTTGTAGCGTGCAAGCACCTTGAATGGTCCATCGGCTCATGCTAGAAGCTTGGACTTGCGTTCGTTGGGGAAGCTTTCCTTGCGAAGGTGTAGCCACACAAGATCTCCAATGTTGAATATCATGTGTTGCTTGTTGACGTTGAGCTTGGTCGTGAGTCATTGTACTTAGAGCTCAATGGTGTGCCTTGTATCTGCATGCATCTTCTTGAGGTGGTTGACTCGGGCATGCGCGTCCATGTTTGTGCACTCGTGTAATGGTAGAGGTAGAATGTCCAATGGGGACAACGGGTTAAAGCCGTAGACAACCTCGAAGGGGGACTTGCTGGTAGTCGAATGTCTTGCGCGGTTGTAGGCGTACTCGGCGATGGGTAAGCACTCTTCCCACTTCTTGATGTTCTTCTTGATTAGCACGCAAAGAAGGGTGGAGAGCGTACGGTTTGTCACCTCCGTTTGGCCGTCGGTTTGAGGATGATATGCCGTGCAGAATAGTAGCTTGATTCCGAGCTTGGCGCATAAGGTCTTCCAAAAGTAACTCAAGAACTTGACGTCGCGGTCCGAGACGATAGTCTTTGGCACACCATGTAGACGCAATATTTCCCTACAAAAGAGGTTAGCAACATGTGAAGCATCGTCTATCTTGTTGCAAGGAATAAAATGTGCCATTTTTGAGAAACGGTCCACAACGACAAATATTGAATCTTTCCCATTTCGAGTCCTAGGCAAACCAAGTACAAAGTCCATGCTAATGTCTTCCCATGGTTGGTATGGAATTGGTAGAGGCATATAGAGGCCATGAGATTGAGCTTTGGACTTAGCTTTGCGACAGGTAGAGCATCGGTTGATGAAACGATTGACGTCCCGAAACATCTTGGGCCAAAAGTAGTTCTTCGAGAGCGTGGCGAACGTCTTGTCGCGTCCGAAATGTCCCATTAAGCCTCCTCCATGAGATTCCTGCAAAAGCAACAAACAAAGAGAAGACTTAGGGATGCAAAGTTTGTTAGCTCTCATAAGATAGCCATCTTTGATGTAATAGTGTTCCCAAGAAGTATGCGACAAACACTTGGCATAAGGAGTAGCAAAAGTTGCTTCATGCTCATACAAGTGTTTGATATGCTCGAAGCAAATGACATCTAACTCAAGTTGCGTAACAAGCATGCATATGCGAGAAAGAGCATCCGCTACGATGTTTTCTTTACCCTTGATGTACTTGATGACATAAGGAAAAGACTCAATAAATTCACTCCATTTAGCATGACGCTTGTTCAACTTGGTTTGACCCTTAAGATACTTGAGAGTCTCATGATCGGTATGAATGATAAACTCATGGGGACGAAGGTAATGTTCCCATTCATGCAAAACGCGGACTAAAGCATATAGATCTTTGTCATAGATGGGTTAATTGAGTTGCGCTCCGGAAAGTTTCTAACTAAAGTAAGCTATGGGGCGCTTCTCTTGCGTTAACACACCCCCTATGCCATTACCACTAGCATCACAGTGAATCTCAAAAGGTTTGTCAAAGTTGGGTAAGGCAAGCATGGGAGCATGAGTAAGCAATTTCTTAAGCTCGTTGAAAGCGATATCTTGGGATGGTCCCCAAACAAAAGGCGCATTCTTCTTGCTCAAAGCTTGCAAAGGCGATGCAATGGTGCTAAAATCCTTCACAAACGACGATAAGAACCCGCAAGGCCAAGGAAACTACACACTTGATGCAAGTTGGTTGGTTGTGGCCAAGTCTTAATAGCATTGATCTTGGACTCATCAACATGAACACCCTTAGAAGAAACAACAAAACCGAAGAAAACGAGCTTATCAACACCAAAAAGGCATTTCTCTGTATTAGCATGGAGGTGCTATTTTCTAAGAGTTTGCAAAACGGTGCGGACATGGGTGACATGCTCTTTGATAGATTTGCTAAACACAAGAATGTCATCGAAGTAAACCACAACAAATATACCAATGTAAGGGCGAAAGACATGATTCATAAGGCGCATAAAAGTGCCCAGTGCTTCCGAGAGACCCATAGGCATGACTAACCACTCATACAAACCAAACTTGGTTTTGAATGCGGTTTTCCATTCATCACCTTCTTATATGTGGATTTTATAGTAACCACTCTTAAGATCAATTTTGAAAAATATAGTGGCACCACTAAGTTCATCTAGCATATCATCTAGGCGTGGAATGGGATATCTATAGCGAACGGTGATAGCATTGATAGGTCTACAATCGGAGCACATGCGAAACCTACCGTCACGTCTTGGCACAAGAATGACCGGTACGACACAAGGGCTCAAACTTTCACGCACATGTCCATGGTCTATGAGATGCTTTACTTGCCTTTGTATTTCTTTGGTTTCTTCGGGGTTGATGCGGTAGGGAGCTTTGTTTGGGAGCGGTGCTCCGGGGATGAGGTCGATGCGGTGCTCAATGCCGCGGAGTGGAGGTAGTCCCGGAGGTAGCTCGTCGGGGAAAACGTCGTGAAATTCCTGCAAAAGAGAAGATAACAATAGAGGAAGAGTGTGAGAAGTGTTAGTTTGTGGTGCATTGTCCTTGCACACAAGGACGTAGTGGAGGACAATAGATGGGTTCTCACACACTCCTCTTATCTCATTTTTGGTGCCAAATAGGACTAAGTTCTTCTTTTCGCTCATCATGGAGGTGTTCGATTTAGGCTTGTGGCGCTCACTCTCTTTTTGGTGGGTCTCTCTCTCACTATTCTCTACACGATGGGTGGCTTGCTTGTCGGCGATCACTTGACTTGGGGACATGGGACGAAGTACATACTCCTTGCTCTTCATCTTGAAGATGTAGTGGTTCGTTTGGCCGTTGTGGACGACTCCTCTATCGAATTGCCATGGCCGTCCAAGGAGAAGATGACAAACGGACATTGGAACGACGTCGCACTCCAAGGTGTCTTCGTAGGCGCCGATTTTGAAGGAGACTTGGATGCTGCTGGAGTTGCTAAGCCATTGCACTTTGTATGGATGGGGATGCTTCGTCTTGGGCAATTGAAGCTTGGAGCAAAGCTCTTCGCTTGCGGTATTATGACAACTTCCTCCATCGATGATGACCTTGACGGATCGTCCATTGATGCCGGCCTTGGTGTGGAATATGTTGCATCTTTGGTCTTCTTCTTGGTGATGTTAGAGGGTCAAGACTTTGGAGACAACAAGTGGAGGACTTGAGTCTTCATCGCAAAAGACTTGTTCTTCTTCATAGTTCACTTGGCGGTGCATGGCGACTTGCTCAAGGGCTTCCATTTCGCCTTCACTCATGGAGTCATAAGTGCCATCGTTGTTTAAGAACATGGTTCGCTTGTTGGTGCACTCATAGGACTTGTGGCCTCGGCCTCCGCAAGTGAAACACTTGAAGGAACTCATCTTGACGTTCTCATCGGTTGGGGTTGATGATGATGAAGCTGTCGGCTTGAAGTTGCTCGTAGTAGGATGGCTTGTAGTTGACGAAGCTTTCTTGGAATTAGACTTGTCGATGTTGGTAGAAGAATTCTTTGTAGTTGGTGTTGGAGTTGTTGAAGCTTGGTTGTTGGAGAAGCCATAGGACTTGGATGAGAACTTGGCATACTTGAAATCATCTTGCACTTGGCGTTCCACTTTGGTAGCTTGGTGCACTTCCTCGATGAGATTTGAGTATGGTTGGAAGTTGGCAATCTTCTTGATGGGATGATTGAGTCCATTCAAGAAGCGTGCCATTGTTTGCTCCTCATCTTCCGTGACATTGGCTCTTATCATTGCAATCTCCATCTCCTTTTAGTATTCTTCAATGCTCTTGGTTCCTTGCTTGTGTTGTTGGAGTTTCTTTAAGAGGTCGCGGTTGCAGTAGTTTGGCATGAATCATACTGTCATGACATCCTTCATTTGCGCCCAAGTAGTGATGGGTGGTTCACCTCTTGCCGCTCGGTGCTCAATGACTTGTTCCCACCAAATGAGGACGTAGTCTAGGAATTCAAGGGATGCCATTGCGATCTTCTTCTCTTCTTCGTAGTTGTGCAAGCGGAAGATTTTGTCAACCTTCAATGCCCATGAGATGTACTCTTCGGGGCCGTTGCTACCGGTGAACTTGGGCATGGTGAACTTTAGCTTGTCGTATCGTTTCTCTTCATTGTGTTGGGGTCGGGGATGATGACGCCCATGTCCGTGAGGATTGGCAATCTCATGTTGCTCTTGGCGGGGAGGATTGTCTTCCTCATGTTGCTCTTGGCGAGGAGTATTTCCATTGTCTTGATGCTCCCGATGAACTTGATGGTCTTGGCGAGCTTGTGGAGGAGCTTCTCGAGCTCGAGGAGGAACTTAACGGTGCATGCGAGCTTGATAAATCCTCTCACGGACTTCTTTGCGAAGTGCTTCGACATGTTCACGAGATTGTCAGCCTTGGTCGGCTACGGATCGACTTGAATCGCGTAGAGCTCGTTGTGCCTCAAGTGCTTGAGTGTCACAGAGTTGTTGTTCTTGACGTTGTGCCTCAGCATCTTGTGCATTTTGGTGTAGACACACGCATTCTTCCTCTTCATGTTGGCGTTGTCATTGTCGTTCTCGTGCTAGCGCAAAGGCTTCTTGGGTTTGATGTCGTCGGTGCTCTTGTGAGTCGGTGTCGCGTAGAGGATTGAGGCTTGCTTGATGCTCGTTGCACGTGGCACGGCGAAGAGTGTTCGATGACTGATAGAGGCGAGGGTGTCCCGATGTTTTGATGAGATGGTGGCTATCCTTTTCTGTGGGAGTCGACCTTGATGATCCGACTACGAACGTGCGAGACGTCGCACCTTAGCAATCGCTAAACCAGCTTCTGAGGGTTATTGACCACGCTGGAGCACGATAAACCTGACCACGAGGGTCTGTTTCCTGCGAGCAAACGAAGAACAAGCAAGAAATTGAGATTGCAATCTGGATATTGCGAATATAAGATGAAAGCTTTATTGATCAAGGTGGGGTTCTGTGACGCCTTGGTCTGGTCGTTGAACACAAACGAAGTACGCGAAGTTGCAGCTATGGCGAACTTTTAATCTAAACAAAACCCAAAGTCTAAACGACGCCGTAAGGGCTGTATATATGGAGGAAGAGGGGGGAATTTCGTGGCCCTTGGAGGAGGGGTCCGAAACCGACCCTAACTCTTGTTTCCCCACACATACGGACTCTAAAAACAGCCTATACTTAAGTATTTCGAAAATACATGGGCCTGGCCCAATAATAAGGTGACGCAGCACCTAAAATAGCATCTGGACGAAATTTATGAAGTGGCATCTTGTATATTTCGTCAAAGGTTCATGCACTCCTTATGGTGGCTTCAAAGTCCTGAAATCATCACTTGTAACTCCATTCTTGATCCCCTTGCGCATGCCATCATCTCGATGCTTGAACTTGCTCCAAGGTTCATCTTTCTTGTCCAAGCTAGGCCCTTCATTTGTAAGCAAAACAAATGTATCCAATTTAGGCAGCATCATATTCTCATGAACATTAGAATCGTTGCCAAGAAACGAAAGTACCTAATAATTCAATTGGCGTGCGCGAGCTCTAGTAATTGGTCCAGTATGTATAACAGCAGGGGCTGTGGGTGTAACAATGGTATTGATTTCCTCATCATCCTCCCCTTCTTGAAATGAAGTCGTCCTCGACGAAAGTTCATCGTCCTCACCCAAATGAGGCTTCAAATCTGCAATGTTAAAAGTGGGACTAACCCCAAAATCTGCAGATAGCTCAAGTTTATATGCATTATCATTTATTTTCTCTAACACCTTAAAAGGACCATCAGCATGTGGCATTAGCTTTGATTTGCGCAAATTAGGAAATATATCCTTACGCAAATGTAACCAAACAAGATCTCCTGGTGCAAACGCAACATGTTTTCTACCCTTATCTCCAACAAGTTTATATTTGGCATTCATACACTCAATGTTTTCCTTAGTTAACTCATGCATTTTTAAAATCAATTCATCACGTTCTTTAGCATCAAAATTAACATTCTCCGAAGGTGGAAGAGGCAACAAATCAATAGGTGCATGAGGTAGGAAACCATACACAATTTCAAAAGGGCACATCTTAGTAGTAGAATGCAATGAATGATTATAATCAAATTCAATATGAGGCAAGCATTCTTCCCACATTTTCTTGTCATTCTTCAAAACAGCCCTAAGCATAGTAGACAATGTTCTATTGACTACTTCAGTTTATACATCAGTTTGGGGGTGACAAGTAGTACTAAAAAGAAGTTTACTCCCCAACTTAGCCCATAAACATCTCCAAAAGTGGCTAAGAAATTTAGTATCACGATCTGAAACAATAGTATTTGGTACACCATGCAAGCGAATAATTTCACGAAACAACAAATCAGCAACATTAACAGCATCATCGCTTTTATGACATGGTATAAAGTGTGCCATTTTCGAGAACCTATCCACGATAACAAATATGCTATCCCTCCCCTTCTTTGTTTGAGGTAAACCTAAAACAAAGTCCATAGATATATCCTCCCAAGGAACACTAGGTACAGGCAAAGGCATATATAAACCATGAGGATTGAGTCGTGACTTAGCTTTTTGACATGTAGTGCAGCGAGCAACAAAACACTCGACATCCCGTCTCATCTTTGGCCAAAAGAAATGTGTAGAAAGTATATCCTCCGTCTTCTTGACGCCAAAGTGTCCCATTAATCCTCCTCCATGCGCCTCCTGCAACAACAAAAGACGAACGGAGCTAGCTGGAATGCATAGCTTGTTAGCACGAAACACAAATCCATCGTTAAGAACGAACTTGTTCCAAGTTCTCCCTTCCTTACAATTCTGCAATAAATCTTTAAATCCAGCATCATGCACATATTGATCTTTGATGGTCTCCAAACCAAATATTTTAAAGTCAAGTTGTGAAAGCATAGTATAACGACGAGACAATGCATCAGTAATAACATTTTCTTTACCCTTCTTGTGTTTAATGACATAAGGGAGAGTCGCAATGAATTCAACCCATTTAGCATGTCTACGGTTCAGTTTTGCTTGACTTTTAATGTGTTTCAAAGATTCATGATCAGGATGTATAACAAATTCCTTGGGCCATAAATAATGTTGCCACATTTCTAAGGTCCGACCAAGAGCATATAATTCTTTATCATAAGTAGAATAGTTCAGACTATACCCACTCAATTTTTCAGAAAAGTATGCAACAGGTTTGCCATCTTGTAATAAGACACCTCCTAATCCAATTCCACTAGCATCACATTCAAGCTCAAAAGTCTTATTAAAATCAGGAAGTTGGAGTAAAGGAGCATGTGTCAACTTATCTTTCAATACCGTGAAGGCTTCTTCCTGTGCGGTACCCCAAACAAAAGGCACATCCTTCTTTGTAAGCTCGTTGAGAGGTGCAGCAATGGTGCTGAAATCTCTCACAAAACGCCTATAGAAACCAGCGAGGCCAAGGAAACTCCTCACTTGTGTGACTGTTTTGGGCTGCGGCCAACTCTCAATAGCTTCAATCTTTGCTTTATCAACTTTAATTCCCTATGGAGTAACAACATAGCCAAGAAAAGATACTCGGTCGGTGCAAAAGGTGCACTTTCCAAGGTCACCAAACAAACGTGCATCACGTAGAGAAATAAAAACAGCACGTAAATGTTCCAAATGTTCCTCCAAAGATTTGCTATAAATCAATATGTCATCAAAGTAAACTACCACAAATCGTGCAATGAAAGCACATAAAACTTCGTTCATTAACCTCATGAAAGTACTAGGTGCATTAGTTAACCCAAAAGGCATGACTAACCACTCATATAATCCAAACTTAGTTTTAAATGCTCTTTTCCATTCATTTCCCAATTTCATACGAATTTGATGGTATCCACTACGCAAATCAACTTTGGAGAATATTGTAGAGCCACTCAATTCCTCAAACATATCATCTAGCCTAGGAATAGGATGACGATAACGAATAGTAATATTATTAATGCCTCTACAATCAACACACATATGCGACGTACCATCCTTTTTAGGCACTAGTATAATAGGAACAGCACAAGGACTAAGAGATTCGCATATGTAACCTTTGTCGAGCAGCTCATCTACTTGATGCATAATCTCCTTCGTCTCCTCTGGATTGGTACGGTATGGTGCACGGTTGGGTAGCGATGCACCGGGAATTAAGTCAATTTGATGCTCAATCCCTCGAATAGGTGGTAATCCTGGTGGCACGTCTTGTGGAAAGACGTCAGCGAACTCCTGCAAAATGTTAGTGACAGCAGGAGGCAAAGGGGAAGGCACGTCCTCGAATGAAAATAATGCCTCTTTGCACACAAAAGCATAGCAAACATATTTGCTAAAATCTAAATCATCAATATCAGATTTGGTGGCAAGTAAATATGCACTTTTCAATTTAATTTCAGAAGCAACACTAGATGGTTTATTATTAGGCTCCATTTGTTGCTCAAATTCTTTTGCCACAATCTGATTTTCACTTTTATTTTTCTCCTGTTTTTCTTTATTAGCTCTATTAATATCATCTTTCAAAATGGAATCAGAAGTCATAGGAAGCAAAGTAATATTTTTATCCTTATGAACAAGAGAATACCGATTGTTTCTACCATGGTGTACAGAATTTTTATCAAATTGCCATCATCTACCAAGTAATAAGGAACATGCTTGCATAGGTACCACATCACAATCAACATAATCAGCATATGTAGAGATACTAAAATGCACACGAACAATATGTGTTACCTTAACCTTGTCGCTGTTGTTGAACCATTGGATGTAGTAAGGATGTGGATGTGGTCTTGTGGTGAGAGATAGCTTCTCCACCATGTCCAAGCTAGCCAAGTTATTGCAGCTCCCTCCATCTATGATGACGCGAACAGAACGTTCCTTCACCACTCCCTTTGTATGGAACAAATTATGCCTCTGATTTTGCTCAGCTTGTGTAACCTGCACACTCAAAACACGTTGAGCAACTAAACATTCATACTTGTCATTCATACTTGTCAGCATCTTCAGCAGCCATGTATTGCGTCTCATGATCAGAATCCTCTCCACCGTGTTCTTCATGTGTAATAAGAGCCAAAGTCTCCTCATCATAGTCACTAGCGGACTCATACCCACCATCCTCAGTAGCAATCATCACATGCTGAGATTGGCATTCTCTCGCAAAATGTCCTCTTCCCTTACAACGATGACAAATAATATCACTTGTGTGCCTTGTTGATGCCATGGAAGAAGAAGAGCTCTGCGAAGGTCCGGCAGGTGTGCTCTTGGCAGATAGTGGTGGTTGTGCCTGCTTTCTTGTATCACGGCTGGAGGTGGCACCTGATGGAGGTGCTGGTGGAGTGCAAGTAGAGGATGCACGTGGTGTCCATGAGGAAGATCGACCTGCAGAAAAGTTAGTTTGCGCCAATGCTTGTCGATCCTGCACTTCACGTTCAGCTTTACAAGCAAGATGGAATAAACAAGTGATATTAGTATAGTCCTTATACTCTAGAATGGTCTGAATCTCTCTATTTAATCCACCCATAAAACGTGCAAGCATAGCTTCATTCTCCTCAACAATACCACATCTAATCATGCTAGTTTGTAATTCTTGATAATATTCTTCTACAGAATTTTTTCCTTGTCTTAAACCTTGTAATTTTTGAAGTAATTCACGTTGATAATATGGTGGAACCCAACGAGTACGCATAGCAGTTTTCAAAGCAGCCCAAGTAGCTGGAATAGGATATAATCTATAATGTTCAGACCACCAAACACAAGCAAAGCTAGTGAAAGCACAAACAGCAGTAGGAGCACGTCTCTCCTCAGGATATTGTAAACATGTAAATCGTTGTTCAGTTTCTAACTCCCAAGTAAGATATATATTAGGAACATATCTACCCTCAAATGGTGAAATTTTCAATTTTAGTTTAGGAAGATGGTCATGTACCTCATGTGGTGGTGCAGCCCTACCGTTCCGATGATATGCATGAGGATGACCTGGTGGTGGTGGGTGCTGGTGGTTGCACGTAGTTCTGATTTTGGTCAACCTCATCCTCGTAATGGTCCTCCACCTCTGCAGTAGCAGCAGGAGCGGCAGAAGCATCAACAGCGGCACCAGAATTTTGCCCAGGGTCAATGGGAACGCGTTGTGCTCGTCCCACTTGATTTGGAAAGCGACGTTGTTGTTGTTGTAGAGGTGCGTTAGGGGCAGCCGGTGGTGGTGGTGGAAGACGCGCGAGCAATTCATTCGAGCTTTGTTTCGAACGTCTTCTCCATGCCATCTATCTTCTCCATGGCCTCTTCAAATCTGTTTAGCACATCTTGCACTTGTCCACTCATCATTTGCTAAAATTTATCATGTGACTCCTTATTCGTCATGTTCTCTCAGTCAGTCTCGTCGGCTTGTGATCCTGCCATGGTTAGCAGCAATAGAAACACACTAGACTATGATCCTAGAGACTACTGACAAGAGGTGGTGGTGGATGTCACAAATCCGTCAAGCAAATCTCAAATTCTTACCAGTTCTTACCCAGCAGCAGGTGGTGATCGGCCACCGTCGTAGTCAAAACTCTCAAAGCTTGGATAGAGCGATTACCAGGAAGAGTCAAACGCACGACGTAGATGTATGTGGAGCTCGGAAGGCTTATAATATGGTAGAAAAAAGGGTCAGCAATAATCAATTCAGAGATGCAAAGTTGAATAAACGCTCAACGACGGTACTGTGCTGGTCCTAGACTAGACCGTGCTAGAGACGCGAGCCTAGAACACTAACAAAATCACGGCGCTGCACGTAAACAAGGGAGGAGCACGCTCTGATTTTTTTTTCTTTTTTTCACTTCTTTGCACTTTTTTCCTCTTTTTTTTGCTCCGCAACAATTTTTTTTCGAAAAAGTCTACAAATGGTCTAAAAACTGCCTAGCCAGAATTTTCCAGACTTAGTTTTTTTTAGTTTGGAACTAGTTTTCTTCTGCGGATGGCTTGAAAGTTGGGGAGTCCTACTCTGTCACGACTCGGAGTATCACGTGATCTGGAACTCGAAAACAAAACAACAAATACTAGACTCGGACTAGGACTGGTGGCGGAGATGAATCTGGTGGAAACTCGGACTGGTGGCGGATATATGTAGGACGGTGGAACTCGGACTGGTGGCGAATCGGTGATGGAGGTGGACTCGGATTATCGTGATGGCGGTGGATATGTGGAATATGGCAGCGGTGATGACGATGGCGGTATATGGCAGCGGTGATGACGATGGTGGTATATGGCATCAGTGATGATGATGATGCGGCGGTGGCGTGACTACTTGTGAACAGAACTCAAAACTCTAAAGGACTAGACACTAAGACCAGCAACCAGACACGACGATTTAACCGCAAATTCAACACAGCAAATACAGAAAAGATTATGCAAAGGCTCAGATTGGTTCGGATAGGATGAACTAACCCTAATTTTTTTGGCTTTTTCGTGGATTATAGGTATGAAGAACAAACTCGATCTAAACTATGAAAAACTGTAAAATCTCACCAAGCAACCTAGAAATCTGATACCACTTGATAGAGGCAAAATTGTAAAAACTATAAAATCTCCAGAGCTTCGGCTTCCTTTATCCTCGTGAGACACTCTCGAATGAGCTCATGATAGAGGCAAAGGTGTCTCGTCTTTCGATGAGATGGTGGCTATCATTTTGGAGGAAGTCGACTATGACGATCCAACTACGAACGTGCGACGACGTCGCGACCTTAGCAATCGCTAAACCAACTCCGAGAGGTTATTGACCATGCCGGAGCACGATCAACCTGACCATGAAGGTCTGTTTCCTGCAGGCAAACGAAGAACAAGCAAGAAACCGAGATTGCAATCTGGATATTGCGATATAAGATGAAAGCTTTATTGATCAAGGTGGGGTTCTGTGACGCCTTTGTCTGGTCGTTGAACACAAACGAAGTACGCAAAGTTGCAGCTATGGCGAACTTTAATCTAAACAAAACCCAAAGTCTAAACGATGCCCTAAGGGCTGTATATATGGAGGAGAGAGGGGGAATTTCGTGGCCCTTGGTGAAGGGGTCCGAAACCAACCCTAACTCTTGTTTCCTCACACATACGGACTCTAAAAATAGCCTATACTTAAGTACTTCGAAAATACATGGGCCTGGCCCAATAATAAGGTGACGCAGCACCTAGAATAGCCTCTAGACGAAATTTATGGAGTGGCATCTTGTATATTTTGTCCAAGGCTTCATGCACTCTTTATGGTGGCTTCAATGTCCTGGAATCATCACTTGTAACTCCGTTCTTGTTCCCCTTGCGCATGCCATCATCTCCATGCTTCAACTTGCTCCAAGGTTCATCTTTCTTGTCCAAGCTAGGCCCTTCATTTGTAAGCAAAACAAATGTATCCAATTTAGGCAGCATCATATTCTTATGAACATTAGAATCGTTACCAAGAAACGAAAGTACCTGATAATTCAATTGGCGTGCGCGAGCTCTAGTAATTGGTCCAGTATGTATAACAGCAGGGGCTGTGTGTGTAACAATGGTATTGATGTCCTCATCAGCTCATGGGCATGCGCACCTCTTTAAGTCCGTGCATGCGGGCAGTGCGACGCGGTGTACTAGCCCTAACCTACCCACTCCTAGGGGCTCATGCGAGGAGGAATGAGATGCCCCGTCAAGCTTTCTAACAACTCTGCAGCTCTACAATGTCTCCTGAGGCCCGACGACTACAAAGTCGTCAGGAAAAGAGCTTCGCTAGATGCCGCTGGAGAGGTGCGGCCTTGTGAGGTGGGAAAATACCGCAAGCACACCGATCTAAGTTACCCTAACCGCACCTACTCGGAACATAGATATCACGACACAACATCAAAATAACCAACATAGCATCTAGTGGCGGCTGCACCCAAGGAGGTTTCTCAGGTTTCATCTAGTGCGATGTCATCGCGTCACCGTAATATTATTTGCCACAAGTGTGGAAGACGTGGACACATGAAGCATGAATGTTCCAATCAACGAAGAGTTCTACTTGTTGATGCGGAATATATTTCAGAATCTGTAGATGAGACACCTAAGTTAGAGGATGGAATCGAAAGAGGTCACGGTCATACTATATTATGTTACCCTCAACATGATCCTGATATGGAAAGTTTGCTAGCACATAAGGTCCAGCTAGATGACAAGACCATTATTGAACAATGACAGCGGGAGAGTATATTTTTAAACTGCATGTACCATCAAGGGAGAAGTGTGCAAACTGATAATTGATGGCGGCAGTGCTAGCAACATGAGTAGTAAGGATGTGGTGGAGTCTCTTTCTTTGCCAACATGGGAGCACACAAAACCAGACTATATGAAGTGGATCAATGATGTCGGCAAAGTGAAGGTTACTCACAGGGTGAAGGTCCCTTTTCTGTTGATGGCTATGTGGATAAAGTGGAATGTGATGTTATGCCAGTGCATGTTTGTCATTTTATTTTGGGGGGACCGTGGTAGCATGATGTTAACGTTGTTCATCATGGACAAACAAATAGGTACACTTTTATGCATAAGGGTGAGTTCTATGCTATTCTTCCCAAGGATGCAGAGAATATAAAGTGTACTGTCGAAGTATTCAAGAACAAATCTGCAAGGCATAGGATGAAACCGAGGATGGTTTTCTTTCAAGGGAGGGAGGATGATGTGACCCCATATGTCGTCGCTAAAATAAGGCGAACCAAAGAAGTATTGAAAGGTATGTAATTCCTGCCAGATGCAATGAGAAAAAAGCTACTGTTGTGTGTCACAACAACAGTCTCAGAGTTGAATTGAGAGACAAATTTCTACACAATGGCAAGATGTCAACACGTATTTCTTTTGGACATTGTTCATCGTGTTACACCAAAGGACGTTGACGTCGAGCTATAGCCGAAACACCATGCATGCAAATACATTTACGTGAGCATACAAAGGCATAACTAGTGAGCATACAAGGAAAGAGCTAGTTTTAGACGTTTGTGATCAGCTTGCCGGATATTTAAATTACTCAAGTCTTGTTTAGTTAAATAAGGAAGAGTCTTTTGTTTTGTTTTCCCTTCTTATTATTTGGTCAAAGTACTAGTTTGTTACATGAGTGCATGTTAGAGTCCAAGCCGGTTTTAATGTTAGGAGCGAGTCGGGCTTATCCCTTCATCCCGTGCTTGTGTGCACATAATATAAGGAGGTCGTTCTTCATATAATGATGGGGGTTGTTTTTTGGCTGTTGAAACAGAAACCAGAAGTCGGGGCATCTTCCCTTAGCGACGAGTGATTTCTTGTGTTCTTGTCGAGAAGCTTTAAAAAATGATTTGTGTTTTTGGCGAGAGATTGGAGATACCTTCTCCAATTTGCTGTTGATTCTTCAAGGATCGTCCACATACTTCTTCATCAAGGTGTGCGTGTTGTTTTTGTGGGGATTGCATCTACAAGATCGCGAGCGCCACGTGGTTCAGGTGATACTGTATCGTGAAAGATTGGGAAAATTATTCGCGCCATTGTTTTTCTTTCGAAGGTCGCATCACTCGGGGCAGCACCCCGCGTGGCGGCCGTCTTCCCTAAACACCCTCATGTAGAGGGTCGTGAGGCCGTCGTACTTGAAGTGGAGGGTGCACCTACCGCTCAGACCTCGTGCGCGGGAGAACGCCTGCAACCGCGGGTCAATGCCACGTTGCCTGCGGCGGTGACCTCGACCCCGGCCCATGAGGCTCTACTGCAGCAGTCGTCAGCTTGTAGCCAGAGGCCGTCAAGCCTCGTGGTTGGTAGCTCTCACGCAAAGAAACGCGGAAGCGGGAGCCAGGTGCCGGCGGGCCTCTCCGACCACACGACAAACTCCTGGACCGCATCCGCGAAGTGGAAGGGTGGCCGCGGAGGTCGGGCAATCATGGTGCGCCTCCCCCCGTCGTAAGAGCTTCCTTGATGAGGACATGACTACCTTGGATACGACCAAAAATATTGCATACATGCATATTTGTCAGGTGATTTCTAGTGCAAACTATTCAATAATCTATTTATGTTATCCAAAACAAAAATACTTCACACTTTTCTGTTTTGTCTAATTGTAGGTGTATGGGACATTTGTACAATCCACATATGAAGATAAGGGAAAAGCAGAAGTTTAGGTTCTATTCAAAAATTTCTCTCACGTCACTTTTGGGCCAAGAGAAGATAGAGTCCAAGTCTCTCACGTTCTGGATTCAGATTCGGACTACACAGACATACCTGACTCAAAACGTCAACAACTTTTTCATACGGAATCCAAATTGGGAGGTTCTTTTTTGTTGGAAAGTAGATTTCATGCTCTTTCCAACCCAATTGGAATCACCTTCAAATTCCTCCGGAGCATTGAGATATAGACGAAACAATCCGACGCTGCAGCAGAATCCGAGTCAAACAACAAGTCCAAAGGTGTTGCACCACCTCCACTTGGGCCCATGAGCCTTGTACGATCTAGGGTTAGTTTTAGGCTGCCTTGGGACGTCCTCCTACCTCCTTGGCCGCCACCCCTTGGTCCTAAATAAGTAGATCCATCTAGTAGCTTTTTCCTTGGGATTTGTTTATTAAAAGTTAGCCATTGCAATGTAACACCCCGGCGCTAAGTTATTTTATTTCCTCGGTTTCGGGTTTTTGTCTTCGTGTGTTGTTGCCTTTGTCATGCATCTCATATCATGTCATCATGTGCATTGCATTTGCATACGTGTTTGTCTCATGCATCCGAGCATTTTCCCCGTTGTCCGTTTTGCATTCCGGCGCTCCTATCTCCTTCGGTGCCCCTTTCTACCTCTTTTCGTGTGTGGGGGTTAAACATTTCCGGATTGGACCGAGACTTGTCAAGCGGCCTTGGTTTACTACCGGTAGACCACCTATCAAGTTTCGTGCCATTTGGACTTCGTTTGATACTCCAACGGTTAACCGAGGGACCGAAAATGCCTCGTGGGTGTTGCAGCCCAACACCGTTCCAATTTGGCCCAAAACCCACCTAAACCCTCTCCATCACCTAGAGCGTTCGATCACGATCGCGTGGCCGAAAACCGCACCTCATTTGGACTCGCCTAGCCCCTCCTACCTGTAAATATAGCTCCTTCCCGAAATTCTCGGATCCCTTTCTACCCTAACCCTAGCTAACCCGCTCCTCTGCTGCGCCGGACATGTCCACCCCTGGCCGGACAACCACCGCCGCCGGCCGCAGCCACTGAGGGCTCTCCACATGTCCCGCCGGGGCTCCCGCCGCGCCGGCCCACCCGGCCCAGGGAGGGCCCCCGAGAGCCCGCGCCTGCCTCCGCCCTCCATCCTTTCCACGCCGCCCGAGTACACCGCCGCACCACCGCTCGACCTCGCCGCCGGCGAGCTCCCCGTGGCAAGCCTCCTCGCCAACTGTGCCGCCCCGCTGACGCCGTTCTCCGCCCGCGCGCCGCCGCCTCCTCCCGCGCCATCCGCCGTGCTCCACGTCGGCCAACTCCACCGCCCGGCACAACCTCGTCGCCGGCGACGCCATCTTCCTCCGGCGACCTTGGTAACTCTAGCCACCGCGTTCTACTTCCCCGGCGAACCTCGGCGGCCGTGCAAGCTACAGTGGTTCTAGATCTGGAACCTCACCCGGTTGACCTTTTTACCCCCGAACCGTAATCTTTTTGGAAACTTTGGCATGCTATATCTCTCTCATCGTAATTCCGATTTATGCGTGTAGCATATCAAAATGTTCGCCTCAGAGAGTACATCATTTCATCTCATTGCATCATTTTCATTTGATCTCATCTTGATGCCCGAAATGCTGTTGGAAGAGGGCTATGTGATATAATTGTCAGATCTGTTTCATCAAATAGATATTTGTCATTTTTGCCATGATTAATGTGTGCATGATATGCTCTTGAGCTCTACATGTGTTTTGTTATATTCCATGCCATCTTATAGAGGTGCTTACCATGTATTTTTGTGATATGTGTGGTGACTAGCACAAGCTTGCAAAGTAGTGCATTCGTTAATTCTTATTTCAGGGACTTGGGATTTGTTAAGCCTTGGCCTGATTTTGTCATTATGCCATATGTTCATGTTGTTTCCTAGTGATTCGTGCCTCTTTTGAGGATGATCAGTAAAGATGAATTGTTAACATTGTGGTGCTCTATCCATCCATGTCTTTGTTTGCATTTATGGAGCAACCTAGATTGAGTCAATCGAGCTCTACTTTTGCTATTTCGTGAATCCTGGCAGATTATTGACTTGATAGCGATTTTGCTGAGGATGTTGTTATTGATCCGTGCATGCTATGTTGTTGTTCTTGCCATGTCTAGCTTCTATGATATGTATTCTTCATGGGTGTATGCTTATGTTGGGATGCCATGCTCCGTAGTGAGTGCATCGAGCTCGTAAACATGCCTACTCGTTAACATATTTGCATGCTCCGGTTTTTCTCCAAGTCTGAGATCTGTTTATGTTTTTGCCATGTTCGCATGCTTGCAGTTGTATTTTCTGATCCCTTTTGGCTCAAGGTCACTAAGGGACTTTTGTTAAGTGCTTTGAGTAGCTTCATGTCATGCCTTGCTTTGCCATGTTAAGTTCCTTTAGCATATAGTTTTCATGCTCTAAAGTGTGCTACCTGACGTTAAATTCCAGACTTGTGTTAATTTCACCAAGTCTGAGACCTGTTATCATTTGCACTTTTGTCATGCTTGTTTGAACCTGTTAATGGATGAATTGGCCATAGCTCAGTGTTCATATTTTATCAAGCATCATGAGTGGATCCCTGCCATGTATTTTGTTGTCATGTTTGAGTGCTGTAGAATAATTATCTTGATGCATTTAGATGGCTACTTGCTGATTATCGCAGACCGGTGCCATATTTGTTTTGCTTGCCATTTCCAAACCGTGCATCCGATTCCAGTGATCTTTATATCGATTTCAACCGAAATCACCTCACCTTTCCAGTGGCACTCTTGGATTTCCAAGATGAGGCCAGGTTCAATCATTCCTTGTCAAATATTGCATAGGCATCACATATCGCATCCCGCATAGCATACCATGTTTGCATCATGTTGTTCGAGCATTGCACGTGGTTGATTGTGTTACTTTTGCTTGTTTGTCTTGTTTGGGTAGAGTCGGGAGACGAGTTCGCTAATGAGTATCCCGTTGAGTTTGTTTATGAGGATCAAGTCAACTCTGACAACTTTGCAGGCAAGATGATCATACCCTTGAAATCACTTCTATCTTTGCTTGCTAGATGCTCGCTCTTTTGCTATGCCTATGCTACGATACCTATCACTTCTATATCATGCCTACCAATTGCCATGTCAAACCTTTAACCCACCATGTCCTAGCAAACCGTTGATTGGCTGTGTTACCGCTTTGCTCAGCCCCTCTTATAGCGTTGCTAGTTGCAGGTGAAGACTGGAGATCGTTCCTTGTTGAAACATTGTTTATTGTTGGGATATCACTATATTATCTTGTTATATTAATGCATCTATATACTTGGTAAAGGGTGGAAGGCTCGGCCTTTTGCCTGGTGTTTTGTTCCACTCTTGCCGCCCTAGTTTCCGTCATATCGGTGTTATGTTCCCGAATTTTGCATTCCTTACGCGGTTGGGTGATAATGGGAACCCCTAGACAGTTCGCCTTGAATAAAAATCCTCCAGCAATGCCCAACCTTGGTTTTACTATTTGCCCCCTAGCCTCTTTTTCCCTTGGGTTTTCCGGAGCCCGAGGGTCATCTTTATTTAAACCCCCTGGGCCAGTGCTCCTCTGGTTGTTGGTCCGACCGAGTAGACTGCGGGGCCACCTCGGGGAAACTTGAGGGTTGGTTTTA
This sequence comes from Triticum urartu, assembly GCF_003073215.2. Classification (NCBI taxonomy): domain Eukaryota; kingdom Viridiplantae; phylum Streptophyta; class Magnoliopsida; order Poales; family Poaceae; genus Triticum; species Triticum urartu. The sequence goes on along the minus strand of NC_053023.1, from coordinate 287,046,633 downwards.
CTCATAGGATGTTTCATCTAAGTGTGCCCTGAGAACAAGATATGTGCAGCTCCTATCGGGATTTGTCGGCACATTCGGGCGGTGTTGCTGGACATGTTTTACCATTGTCGAGGTTGTCTTGTAGAATCGGGATACCGAGTCTGATCGGAATGTCTCGGGAGAAGGAATATCATTCGTTGACCGTGAGAGCTTGTGATGGGTTAAGTTGGGACTCCCCTGAAGGGATTTGAACTTTCAAAAGCCGTGCCCGCGGTTATGGGCAGATGGGAATTTGTTAATGTCCGGTTGTAGATAACATGAAACTTAACTTAATTAAAATAAATCAAACGCATGTGTAACCGTGATGGTCTCTTCTCGGCGGAGTCCGGGAAGTGGACATGGTGTTGGAGTAATGCTTGACGTAGGTTGTTATAGGATCACTTCTTGATCATAGTTCTTCGTTCGTGCCTTGCTTTCTCTTCTCGCTCTCTTTTGCGAACAGGTTAGCCACCATATATGCTAGTCGCTTGCTGCAGCTCCACATATTACCTTGCCTTACCTATAAGCTTAAATAGTCTTGATCGCGAGGGTGCGAGATTGCTGAGTCCCCGTGACTCACAGTTTACTTCCAAACCAGATGCAGGGACCGATGATGCCGTTCAAGATGATGTGCTTGAGCTCAAGTGGGAGTTCGACGAATACTCTCGCCATTACTATGTGTCTTTCCAAGATGATCAGTAGTGGTGCCCAGTTGGGGCGATCGGTGGCCGTGTCGCATGTTGGGGTTGATCTTTTATTTTGGTACCGTAGTTGGACCATGAGTGTATTGGATGATTGTAATGTTATTCATGTATTTGTGTGACGTGGCAAGTGTAAGCCAACTATGTACCTTTTCCCCTATTATCTATTTACATGGGTTGTTGTGAAGATTACCTTACTTGCGACATTGCTTTCAATGCGGTTATGCCTCCAAGTCATGCTTCGACACATAGGAGATATAGCCGCATCGAGGGCGTTACAAGTTGGTAATCAGAGCCTTCCCCGACCTTAGGAGCCCCCCTGCTTGATCGAATAGCTGACATTGTTTAGTCTAGAAAAATGTTTTGAGTCATTTAGGATTATATATATCGGAGAGTTTAGGAATTCTTTTTTACTCCTCAGTCCCTTCATCGCTCTGGTAAGGCTCATCCTGACGTAGAGTTTTGACTCTTCTCTTCTCAAGTTTCACTAAAAAAAATTTTAGGATCACGCGGGTATCTTGGAATCGTTCCGATCGATTTGTGATGAGAACATTGTTCTTGGTGCCTCCTGTCATTTAGGGGTTGTGGAACTGTCCCGGGGAGTTGAGCTCCGAGGTGTTGTCGTCACAATTTTATCGTTGCACTTCTGGAATACCTGAGTTTAGTTTCGCCGACATCGAAAATCTCTTTTATGCAGTTGTTGGTGAGATAACCTCGACGCCACCCAGTACTGGGGCGGGAGTTCGGGAGTATTGCCATAACTCGTATAACGGATGCTTTTCGAAGGTTGAGGTAGACGATTTCCGAAGTTTTTCTCGGTTATGTGTTGAAGGATGGATACAGCTGGATGTAGGATTTGCTAGATTTGGGTGAGATATTATGCTTCCCCTGTATCCCCAACACCTGATTGCATAACCGGAAAGGTTCGGGAGTTTCATAGGTGGGAATTCTTGTAGATCTAGTTCTTCTTCCACGGATATTTGGTTTGAGATTGGGTGATCCTTACCGACTATTCGTTCTTGTTCCGTACCTTGTTGTTTTTCTTCTACCTCAATTCTAAGTGGCTTCTCAATTTATGGATATGTGACCATTTCAATTGGAATGCATTCGTTCATTTTGTTCGGGTGTGAAGGCTATATGTTGCAATTTCAACCCATTTGATTCAGCTTCAATATTTGTCTGTCAATGTGCTAATGGATGTCAACCTGTTCAGGATGGCTCCTCCAACGCGCACGACTCCAAATCCTGATCCGCCACCACCACCTCCACCTCCGGAGGCATGGCAAGCTATGATGGCCGTTACCAATGCAAACACGCAGCTGATCATGCAACTTCTTCAAGAGCGCAACCAAGGGAACCAGGGCCAGGGCAACAATCAGAATCACTTTGCTACACTCAACCAGTTCCTTGCTAACCAGCCAAAGACCTTCAGCAATTGTGTTGAGGCAACAGACGCTAATGATTGGCTCGTGGACATATGCAAGCATTTCGAGTGCAGTAACGTCAGGCCTGAGGACTTTGTCAAGTTCGCTTCCCTCGAACTCAAAGACCAAGCTGCAGAATGGTTTCAGCAGTACAAAGATTCCAGAGGAGGCCGTGTGATTACCTGGGATGAATTCCGTTAAGACTTCAAAGCTCATCATATTCCTGAGAGTGTGGTTGAAAGCAAGCGTGAGGAATTCCACAACCTGAAGCAAGGCTCTATGTCTGTCTACAAGTACAACAAGATGTTTCAGAAGCTCGCCCATTTTGCTAAGCAGGACATCCCTGATGAGAAGAGCATGATATACCAGTTCAGGGTTGGTCTCAGAGAAGAAATCCAGCTAGCTCTCGTTCTCTTTGAGCCCAAGAGGTACGATGAGTTTTACAACATGGCAATGAAGCAAGAGACTGCTCAACTGAAATGCGATTCTTCCAAGAAGCGAGTTAGAGATGCTACTGCTTCTTCCTCAACTCAAGTGGCTAAGAAGCAGAAGTATTGGCTTCCTCCTCCTCTGTTCCGTCAGCCTTTTCAGCAGAAGAGCAAATGTGGCAGTGGATCTTCCCACCCACCCAACCCTGGCTTTCAGAACAAGACTTCGTCTCAAGCTCCAAGATCGAGTGCTCCGTATCACCGTCCGCTTTCAGAGGTCACGTGCAACAAGTGCCAACAGAAGGGTCACTATGCCAACAAATGCTTCAATCAGAGGCGTCTCCCTCCTCCTCCTCCTGTGAGATCGGCAAGTACAGCTGTGGTCAAGCATAACCCCAAGTACGCCAAGGTCAACTTGATGAATGCAGCTCAGGCAGAGGACTCGTCAGATGTCATCATGGGTAACCTTCATGTTAACGATGTTCCTACAAAAGTTCTTTTTAACACTGGTGCATCGCATTCTTTCTTATCATTCCCATTTGCATCGAAGCACAATGTTGATACTGAGGTTATGCCCAAAGTCATGCAAGTTGTTTCTCCCGGCAAGCTTTTGACTTCTAGTTTGGTTGCTCCCGATGTCTCTATCACGTTTGGCGACTACAAGTTTCTGTCCTCTCCAGTGGTCCTTGGAAACTTGGATATTGATCTTATTCTTGGAATGGATTGGCTTTCTAAGCACAAGGCGCATCTTGATTGTGCTGCCAGGCTGATTTAATTGACTCATTCGTCTGAGGATGTAATTGTCTTTGCCGCTCGGGATGATACAATCCGTCTGTTTTATCTCAATGAGAAGGGTGAACTGGATGCCATCTCTCAAATTCTAGTCGTTTGCGAATATCAAGATGTATTTCCAGAAGAGCTTCCAGGAATGCTTCCGCACCGGCCAGTTGAATTCGTCATCGATCTTGAGCCTGGCACGGAACCTGTTTGCAAACGTCCTTACAAGCTTGGACCTGAAGAGTTGAAGGAGCTGAAGAATCAACTCGACATTCAAGAGCGAATGGGTCTCATCCGACCTAGTTCTTCTCCGTGGGGTTGTGGAGTTCTTTTTATGAAGAAGAAGGATGGAACAGACTGACTTTGTGTTGACTACCGTCTATTGAGCAAGAAGAATATAAAGAACAAGTACCCACTTCCCAACATCAACGAGCTGTTTGAACAACTCAAAGGTGCTCCAGTATTCTCCAAGCTTGATCTCCGTATGGGCTATCACCAGATTCGAATCCGTGAGCAAGATATTCCCAAGACGGCTTTCAGAACAAGCTATGGTTCATATGAATACACTGTCATGTCTTTTGGTCTCGTCAACGCTCCTCCGACTTTCTCTCGCATGATGAACTTCATCTTCAACGCCTACACAAATGACTTCGTCTTGGTCTTTTCGAAGAACAAGGAAGATCATGCCAAGCACTTGCATTTGGTGCTCGATAAGCTCAGAGAACATCAGTTCTACGCCAAGTTCTCAAAGTGTGAGTTTTGGCTCAATGAGGTTCTCTATCTTGGGCATATCATCTCTGCCAAGGGCATAGCGGTGAATCCTGAGAAGGTGTCTGCAATTGTGAATTGGTAACCACCTCAAAACGTGAAGCAACTCTACAGCTTCCTTGGTCTCGCAAGCTACTGTCGAAGGTTCATTGAAAACTTTTCAAAGATCGCGAAGCCTCTTTCAAACCTTCTCCAGAAGCACGTCAAGTACGTTTGGTCTCCTGAATGTGACATCGCTTTCAACACCCTGAAAGAGAAATTAGTCACTACTCCAGTTCTGACTCCTCCTGATGAATCCAAACCGTTCGAGGTCTTTTGCGATGCCTCTCTTCAAGGTCTTGGTGAAGTGTTGATGCAAGAGAAGAAATTTGTGGCTTATACCTCTCGCCAGTTGAAGCCCAATGAGAAGAACTACCCCACTCATGAACTCGAGTTGGCGGCAGTTGTGCATGCTCTTTTGACTTGGATACATCTCTTATTGGGAAGAAAAGAGGACATCTTCACTGACCACAAGAGTCTCAAGTACATCTTCACTTAGCCTAATCTCAACCTCAGGCAGACTCGTTGGGTCGAAATGATTCAAGAGTATAATCCGAGCATCGAATATACTCCAGGCAAGGCCAATGTGATTGCTGACGCTTTGAGCAGGAAGGCTTACTACAACAGTTTGATTCTCAAGCCTTATCAACTCGAGCTTTGTGAAGCTTTCCGCAAACTCAATCTGCAAGTTGTTACTCAAGGTTTCCTCGCCAACCTTCAAGTCTCTCCTACTTTGGAAGATTAGATTCGCGAGGCTCAACTTCTTGATGCTATGGTGAAGAAGGTGAAGATTGGCATTGCCAAGAGCCAACCCAAGTACAAGTGTTATCACCTTGATGAAAAGGATACTCTCTTCTTCGAGGATCGCATTGTTGTGCCTAAAGGTGACCTTCGCAAAGTCATTATGAATGAGGCTCACAATTCACTCCTCTCCATCCACCCTGGGGGTTTGAAGATGTACCAGGAGCTCAAGCAGGCTTATTGGTGGACTCGAATGAAGCGCGAGATTGCTCAGTTCGTGAATGAATGTGATGTCTGCAGAAGAGTGAAGGCAAAACACCAACGACCAGCTGGTCTCCTCCAACTTCTTGCCATTCCAGAATGGAAGTTTGACCACGTTGAGATGGACTTCGTGACTGGGTTTCCAAAGTCCAAGCGTGGGAATGATGCTATATTCGTTGTCATCGACGAACTCACTAAAGTGGCTCACTTCCTGCCTATCAAAGAGTCTATCACTGCAGCTCAATTGGCAGAGCTGTATACCTCTCGGATTGTCTCTCTGCACGGCATTCCGCAGTTGATCTCTTCAGATCGTGGCAGCATCTTCACCTCTAAGTTTTGGGATTCTTTTCAGAAGGCCATGAGCACCAACATCCGTTTCAGCATAGCTTTTCATCCTCAAACTAGCGGTCAAGTCGAGCATGTCAATCAGATTCTCGAAGATATGCTCAGGGCTTGCGTTATCTCTTTCGGTATGAAGTGGGAAGATTGTCTTCCATATGCCGAGTTCTCCTACAACAACAGTTTTCAAGAAAGTTCGGGCAAGGCCCCATTTGAAATTCTCTATGGGAGGAAGTGTCGTACTCCTCTTAACTGGTCAGAGACCGGTGAACGTCAACTTCTTGGAAATGACTTGATCACAGAGGCAGAGGAGATGTGCAAAGTCATTCGTGATAACCTCAAAGCAGCGCAATCGCGCCAGAAGAGCTACTATGATAGTAAGCATCGTGATTTGGCTTTCGAGATCGGAGACCATGTTTACCTCCACGTCTCTCCATTGAAAGGTACTCGTCGCTTCGGTATCAAAGGGATTCATGCACCTAGATACGTGGGTCCTTTCAAGATCGTCAGCGAGAGAGGCGATCTCGCCTATCAACTCGAGCTTCCTTCAAACTTTGCAAACGTGCACGACGTGTTCCATGTCTCTCAGCTCCGCAAGTGTTTCAAGACCCCTGACCGCACCGTCAACTTCGAAGACATTGATCTCCAAGAAGACCTCTCTTATCGTGAGCACCCCGTGGCTATTCTTGAAGAGACTGAACGCAAGACTCGTAATAAGTCAATCAAATTCCTCAAAGTCAAGTGGTCACACCATTCCGACCGTGAAGCCACCTGGGAACGCGAGGATCACCTCCGTTCTGACTACCCAGCGTTTTTCTAGTCCTAGATCTCGGGACGAGATCCTTTCGTAGTGGTGGAGTGTTGTAACACCCCGGATGTAATTTACCTTATATGTATCCCAACTCTTGTTGTTTCCGGCGCTAAGTTATTTTATTTCCTCGGGTTTGGGTTTTTGTTTCCGTGTGTTGTTGCCTTTGTCATGCATCTCATATCATGTAATCATGTGCATTGCATTTGCATACGTGTTCGTCTAATGCATCCGAGCATTTTCCCCGTTGTCCGTTTTGCATTCCGGTGCTCCTATCTCCTCCGGTGCCCCTTTCTACCTCTTTTCGTGTGTGGGGGTTAAACATTTCCGGATTGGACCGAGACTTGTCAAGTGGCCTTGGTTTACTACCAGTAGACCGCCTGTCAAGTTTCGTGTCATTTGGACTTTGTTTTATACTCCAACGGTTAACCGAGGGACCGAAAAGGCCTCGTGTGTGTTGCAGCCCAACACCCTTCCAATTTAGCCCAAAACCCACCTAAACCCTCTCCATCATCTAGAGCGTTCGATCTCGATCGTGTGGCCGGAAACTGCACCTCATTTGGACTCTCCTAACCCCTCCTACCTATAAATATAGCTCCTTCCCGAAATTCCCGGATCCCTTTCTACCCTAACCCTAGCTAACCCGCTCCTCAGCTGCGCCGGACATGTCCGCCCCTGGGCGGACAACCGCCGCCGCCGGCCGCAGCCACTGAGGGCTCACCACGTGTCCAGCCGGGGCTCCCGCCGCACCGGCCCGCCCGGCCCAGGGAGGGCCCCCGAGAGCCCGCGCCTGCCGCCGCCCTCCATCCTCTCCGCACCGCACGAGTACACCGCCGCGCCGCCGCTTGACCTCGCCGCCGGCGAGCTCCCCGCGGCGAGCCTCCTCGCCAACCGCGCCGCCCCGCTGACCCCGTGCTCCGCCCGCGAGCCGGCGCAACCTCCCGCGCCGTCCGCCGTGCTCCACGCCGGCCAACTCCACCGCCCGGCACAACCTCGTCGCTGGCGACGCCATCTTCCTCCGGCGACCTTGGAAACTCCGGCCACCGCGTTCTTCTTCCCCGGCGAACCTCGGTGGCCGTGCAAGCTACAGTGGATCCAGATCTGGAACCTCACCCGGTTGACCTTTTTACCCCCGAACCCTAATCTTTTTGCAAACTTTGGCATGCTATATCTCTCTCATCGTAGATCTGATTTGTGCGTGTAGCATATCAAAATGTTCGAATCAGAGAGTACATCATTTCATCTTGATGCCTGAAATGCTGTTGGAAGAGGGCTATGTGATATAATTGTCAGATATGTTTCATCAAATATATATTTGTCATTTTTGCCATGATTAATGTGTGCATGATATGCTCCTGAGCTCTACATGTATTTTGTTATATGCCATGCCATCTTTACAGAGGTGCTTACCTTGTATTTTTGTGATATGTGTGGTGACTAGCACAAGGTTGCAAAGTAGGGCATTCATTACTGCTGATTTCAGGGACTTGGGATTTGTTAAGCCTTGGCCTGATTTTGTCATTATGCCATATGTTCATGTTGTTTCCTAGTGATCCGTGCGTGTTTTGAGGATGATCAGTAAGGATGATTTGTTAATATTGTTGTGCTCTATCCATCCATGTCTTTGTTTGCATTTATGGAGCACCCTAGATTGAGTCAATCGAGCTCTACGTTTGCTATTTCGGGAATCCTGGCAGATTATTGACTTGATAGCGATTTTGCCGAGGATGTTGTTATTGATCCGTGCATGCTATGTTGTTGTTCTTGCCATGTCTAGCTTCTATGATATGTATTCTTGATGGGTGTATGCTTAGGTTGTCATGCCATGCTCCGTAGTGAGTGCATCGAGCTCGTAAACATGCCTACTCATCAACAGATTTGCATGCTCCAGTTTTTCTCTAAGTCTGAGATCTGTTTATGTTTTTGCCATGTTCGCATGCTTGCAATTGTATTTTCTGATCCCTTTTGGCTCAAGGTCACTAAGGGACTTTTGTTAAGTGCTTTGAGTAGCTTCATGTCATGCCTTGCTTTGCTATGTTAAGTTCCTGTAGCATATAGTTTTCATGCTCTAAAGTGTGCTACCTGATGTTAAATTCCTGAGTTGTGTTAATTTCACTAAGTCCGAGACCTGTTATCATTTGCACTTTTGCCATGCTTGTTTGAACCTGTTAATGGATGAATTGGCCATAGCTCAGTGTTCATATTTTATCAAGCATCATGAGAGGATCCCTTCCATGTATTTTGTTGTCATGTTTGAGTGCTGTAGAATAATTATCTTGATGCATTTAGATGGCTACTTGCTGATTATCGCAGACCGGTGCCATATTTGTTTTGCTTGCCATTTCCAAACCGTGCATCCGATTCCGGTGATATTTATATCGATTTCAACCAAAATCACCTCACCTTTCCAGTGACACTCTTGGATTTCCAAGTTGAGGCCAGGTTCAATCATTCCTTGTCAAATCTTGCATATGCATCACATATCGCATCCCGCATAGCATACCATGTTTGCATCATGGTGTTCGAGCATTGCACGTGGTTGATTGTGTTCCTTTTGCTTGTTTGTCTTGTTTGGAGACGAGTTCGCTAATGAGTAGCCCGTTGAATTTGCTTACGAGGATCAAGTCAACTCTGACAACTTTGCAGGCAAGATGATCATACCCTCGAAATCACTTCTATCTTTGCTTGCTAGATGCTCGCTCTTTTGCTATGCCTATGCTACGATACCTACCACTTGCTTATCATTCCTCCCAATTGCCATGTCAAACCTCCAACCCACCATGTCCTAGAAAACCATTGATTGGCTATGTTACCACTTTGCTCAGCCCCTCTTATAGCGTTGCTAGTTGCAGGTGAAGATTGGAGATCGTTCCTTGTTGGAACATTGTTTATTGTCGGGATATCACTATATTATCTTGTTATCTTAATGCATCTATATACTTGGTAAAGGGTGGAAGGCTCGGCCTTTTGCCAGGTGTTTTGTTCCACTCTTGCCGCCCTAGTTTCCGTCATATCGGTGTTAAGTTCCCGGATTTTGCGTTCCTTATGCGGTTGGGTGATAATGGGAACCCCTTGACAGTTTGCCTTGAATAAAACTCCTCCAGCAATGCCCAACCTTGGTTTTACCATTTGCCACCTAGACTCTTTTTCCCTTGGGTTTTCCGGAGCCCGAGGGTCATCTTTATTTAAACCCCCTGGGCCAGTGCTCCTCTGAGTGTTGGTCCGACCGAGTAGACTACGGGGCCACCTTGGGGCAACTTGAGGGTTGGTTTTACTTGTAGGATGTCTCATCTGAGTGTGCCATGAGAACGAGATATGTGCAGCTCCTATCGGGATTTGTCGGCACATTCGGGCGGTGTTGCTGGACTTGTTTTACCATTGTCGAGGATATCTTGTAGAACCGGGATACCGAGTCTGATCGGAATGTCTCGGGAGAAGGAATATCCATCGTTGACCGTGAGAGCTTGCGATGGGCTAAGTTGGGACTCCCCTGCAGGGATTTGAACTCTCGAAAGCCGTGCCCGCGGTTATGGGAGATGGGAATTTTTTAATGTCCGATTGTAGATAACATGGAACTTAACTTAATTAAAATAAATCAACCACATATGTAACCGTGATGGTCTCTTCTCGTGGAGTCCAGGAAGTGAACACGGTGTTCGAGTAATGCTTGACGTAGGTTGTTATAGGATCACTTCTTGATCATAGTTCTTCGTTCGTGCCTTGCTTTCTCTTCTCGCTCTCTTTTGCGAACAGGTTAGCCACCATATATGCTAGTCGCTTGCTGCAGCTCCACATATTACCCTGCCTTACCTATAAGCTTAAATAGTCTTGATCGCGAGGGTGCGAGATTGCTGAGTCCCCGTGACTCATAGTTTACTTCCAAACCAGATGCAGGGACTGATGATACCGTTCCAGATGATGCGCTTGAGCTCAAGGGGGAGTTCGACGAAGACTCTCGCCATTACTATGTGTCTTTCCCAGATGATCAGTGGTGGTGCCCAGTTGGGGCGATCGGGGGCCGTGTCGCATGTTGGGGTTGATTTTTTATTTTGGTACCGTAGTCGGACCATGAGTGTATTGGATGATTGTAATGTTATTCATGTATTTGTGTGACGTGGCGAGTGTAAGCCAACTATGTACCTTTTCCCCTATTATCTATTTACATGGGTTGTTCTGAAGATTACCTTACTTACGACATTGCTTTCAATGCGGTTATGCCTCTAAGTCGTGTTCGACACGTAGGAGATATAGCCGCATCGCGGGCGTTACATGCAACTTCGTGTACTTCGTTTGTGTCCAATGACAAGACCAAGAGCACTTACGGATCCCCACCATTATCAATATTTCATATGTATTCGCGATATTCAGATTGCATTACCATATTCTTGCTTGTTCTTCGATTGCGTGCAGGAATAGACCTTCGTGGTCAGACTGATGGTGCTTCCAGCATCATCAGTAACCTCGGGAGATTGGTTCAGCGATTGCTAAGGCGCAACGTCGTGCACGTTTGTAGTCGGATCGTCAAAGTCGTCTCCACCAAATCAATAGTAATATCTCATCGAAATATCGGGACACCCTAGCCTCTATCAAGTGGTATCAGTTTTCAGGTTGCTCGGTGAGAATTTTCAGTTTTTCCTAGATTAGATTTATTTTCTTACCTATTGTCCAAGAAAAAGCCACAAAAAAGTTAGATCTATTCATCCTTTGTCCAAGCCAGTCTGAGCATTTGCAATTTTCCTTTCATTGCTTGCATATTAGAATTATCGGCTGCATCGTCGTGTCGAGTTGCTGGTCTTACTGTCTAGTTCGTTTAGAGTTTCGAGTTCTGTTCACATTAGTCACGCCGCCGCTGCATCATTATTCCTTCCGTTGTCCATCATTCATCCATCAATTTCCACCACATCCTACCCATCATTCATTGTCATAATCATAGTTGAGATCGTTCACATCTTTGTTTGATCCAATCTGCATCTTATCTAGTTTGTTTTGGAAAGAGGGAGAAAAAAAAAAGACAGAAAAAACAAGAGAAAAAAGTAAAAAAAAAGTCAGAGAAAAAAAAGAGAGAAAGAAAAAAAAGTGTGAGAAAAAAAGAGAGGGGAAAAAAATCCGGATCTATCTAGACTCAATCTCGTAGTTGAACTCAGATTGGAATCTGTTTTGTGCACTGTTCAGTAAAATAGGCATAACTTCCTCATACGAAATCCGTTTTGGCTCCGCGAGTACTCAAATGAAAGCTAGTGACGAGCCGCATCTAAATAGTTGCAGAAGCAAGTTCAATATTTGGCACCTCAAAATCGGCTTCTAAATAGGTCTTTTTGCCCTCCGAAGTTCACGAACACAGCTTATTCCAGTTTTTCAGGCATGTTTTAGAATATTTTGACTCCTCATATCAACTCGGAATTGAGTGATTCCTTTTGCGTTTGAAAGCTTGAGTCAGTACCATTCTTGAAAAATATTATCAAAAAATTGGCACAAACATTTCTAGAGGGAAGTTGGAGAGAACGTTGTTGATATATCCTGCTTGGCTGTTGTTTCACATCATTATCTTTACTGATATTGTGATCTTCACTTATATCTTGCTGCTTTGTGCTACGGCGTGACCTCATTAGTGTTCTAGACTCGCGTCTCTAGTTCGGTCTAGCCTAGGACCAGCACAATACCGTCGTTGAGCGTTTATTTAACATTGCATCTTTGAATTGATTGTTGCTAATCTTTTGCTACCGTATATAGCCAACCCAACTCCACATATTTCTACACCGTGTATACATACATTCCCCTGGCAATTGCTTTACTCAATCTTCAGAGTTATTTGACACCGCTGGTTGCCGATCACCACCTGCTGCATGGTAAGAACTTGTAAGATATTGAGATTTGCTATACTGTGAGCGTTTTACCACCACTTCCAAGTAGTTCATAGGAACATTTTTTTGGATTCTATTTCTTGCTTCTACTAATCATGACAGGATCCAGAGTCAATTCATGGACTTGCCAAGCGGCCTTGGTTTACTACCGGTAGACCGCCTGTCAAGTTTCGTACCATTTGGACTTCGTTTGATACTCCAACGGTTAACCGAGGGACCGAAAAGGCCTAGTGTGTGTTGCAGCCCAACACCCCTCCAATTTTGTCCAAAACCCACCTAAGCCTTCTCCATCATCTAGATCGTTCGATCACGATCGCGTGGCCGAAAACCGCACCTCATTTGGACTCTCCTAGCTCCCTCTACCTCTAATTAAAGGTCTCTCCCCGAAAATCCGGATCCCCCTCGTCCGAAACCCTAAAAAAATCATCTCCGCGCCGGCCGGACACGTCCGCCCTGGCCCGACACATTGCCACCGCCCACCCCGCGCCTGCCACGTCACCACCGCCACCCGCGCGCCGCCGCGGCCTGGAGGGCCCCGCTCCGGCCCCCGCGGCCTAGATCCAGGCGCCGCCCCACGCCTCCGCCCGCCGCCGCCTACCGCGCCCCGCCGCCGCTGCTTCTCCGCCGCGCCGCCGCGCCGGCAGCCGCCGGACCTCGCCGCCGACACCGTCGCACCTCCCGCCTCTGCGTGCCACCGCCGCCTCGGCCTCGCGCCGCCACGCCTCCCGTCTCCGGCGCTCCGGCGAGCCCCGAGCCGGCCCACCTCTTCCTCCCTCTACTCCGGCCGCCGCACGGCCATCAACGCCGGCAAGGCTCCGGCGATATCCCGGTGAACCTCGGGGATCGTGCAAACCCTAGATCTGGGAGGTTGAATTTCTACCAAGTCCTCGAAATCTCAAATCCATATGCTCCTGTTCATCGTGTCGTATCTCCGCATCCATAACTCCGATTTGGGCATATAGCATATCAAAATGTTCATCTCAGAGAGTACATCATTTCATTCCATTGCATAATTTTCATTTGAGTTCATCTTGATGCCAGAAATGCTGTTAGAAGAGGGCTACTTGAGATATTTGTCAGATCTGCTACTCCATTTAGACATTTGACATTTTTGCCATGATTAATGTGTGCATGATATGCTCATGAGTTCTACATATGTTTTGTTAAGGGTTTTGTCATATTTCCAGAGGTGCAACCCATGTATTTTTTTGATGTGTGTGGTGACTAGCACGAGCTTGCAAAGTGAGGCACTTGGTAATTCTGATTTCAGGGACTTAGCATTTCCACTAAGTCCTTGATCTGTTTATCTCATATGGCCATATTTCATGTTGTTTCCTAGTGATCCGTGCCTCTTTTGAGGATGATAAGTAAGGATATTTTGTTAATATTGTAGTGATCTATCCATCCATGTCTTTGTTTGCAATAATGGAGCAACCTAGCTTGAGTCAATCGAGCTCTACTTTTGCTACTTTGTGAATCTGGGCAGATTGTCAACTTGTTTGCAATTTTGCCGATGATGTTGTAGTTGATCCGTGCATGCTATGCTATTTTTCTTGCCATGTCTAGCTTGTATTTTGTGTATTATTGATGGATGTATGCTTAGCTTATTATGACTTTCTCCGTAGTGAGTGCATCGAGCTCGTAAACATACCTACTTGATATCTGTTTTCAGCATGCTCCAGTTTTCACTAAGTCTGAAAACTGATTATGTTTTTGCTATGTTCACATGCTTGCAATTGTATTTTCCTTTTGGCTCAAGGTCACTAAGGGAATTTTGTTAAGCTCTTTGAGTTTCTCCATGCCATGCTTTATTTTTCCATGTTCAGGTCCTGTAGCATGTAGTTTTGTTGCTCCGAAGAGAGCTACCTGATCTGAAATTCCAGACAAGTGTTAATTTCACTGTCTGAAATCTGTTTGTCATATGCATTTTTACCATGATTGTTTGAACCTATTAATTGATGAATTGGCCGTAGCTCAGTGCTAGACTTTTGTTAAGCATCATGAATGCACCCCTGCCATGTATTTTGTTGTCATGTTTGGGTGCTATAGCATGTTCATTTCGTTGCATTTAGATGGCTACTTGCTGTAAATCGCAGACCGGTGTCATATTAGAATCGCTTGCCATTTCCAAACCGTAGCTCTGATTCCGGCGTTCTTTATATCGTTTTCAAGCGATTTCATCTCATCTTTCCAGTGGAACACTTGGATTTCCAAGTTGAGGCCAGGTTCATGCATCCCTTGTCAAATCTTGCATATGCATCCCGCATCGCATCTCGCATAGCATACCATCTTTGCATCATGTTGTTTGATCCCTGCACATGGTTGATTGTGTCCTTGTTGCTTGTTTGTCTTGTTTGGGTAGAGCCGGGAGACGAGTTCACTAACGAGGAGCCCGTTGAGTGTGCTTTCGAGGATCCAGTCAACTCTGACAACTATGCAGGCAAGATGATCATACCCTCGAAATCACTACTATCTTTGCTATGCTAGATTGCTCGCTCTTTTGCTATGCCAATGCTACGATGCCTACCACTTGCTTTCAAGCCTCCCAATATTGCCATGTCAAACCTCTAACCCACCATGTTCCTAGCAAACCATTGATTGGCTATGTGACCGCTTTGCTCAGCCCCCTCTTATAGCGTTGCTAGTTGCAGGTGAAGATTGGAGGTCGTTCCTTGTTGGAACATTATTTTACTTGTTGGGATATCATTATATTATATTGTTATCTTAATGCATCTATATAGTTGGTAAAGGGTGGAAGGCTCGGCCTCTCGCCTAGTGTTTTGTTCCACTCTTGCCGCCCTAGTTTCCGTCATATCGGTATTATGTTCCCGGATTTTGCGTTCCTTACGCGGTTGGGTTATAATGGGAACCCCTTGATAATTCGCCTTGATTAAAGCTTTTCCAGCAATGCCCAACCTTGGTTTTACCATTTGCCACCTAGCCTCTTTTTCCCTTGGGTTTCCGGAGCCCGAGGGTCATCTTATTTTAGCCCCCCCGGGCCAGTGCTCCTTTGAGTGTTGGTCCCACCGAGCAATGTCCGGGGCTACCAGGGGCAATTCTGGGCTGGCCTACCCGACGTCTGGCTCATCTGAGTGTGCCCTGATAACGAGATATGTGCAGCTCCTATCGGGATTTGTCGGCACATTCGGGCGGTGTTGCTGGTCTTGTTTTAACCTGTCGAAGTGTCTTGAAGAACCGAAATACCGAGTCTGATCGGAACGTCTTGGGAGGAGGTCTATTCCTTCGTTGACCGTGAGAGCTTGTCATGGGCTAAGTTGGGACTCCCCTGCAGGGATTTGAACTTTCGAAAGCCGTGCCCGTGGTTATGGGCAAATGGTAATTTGTTAATGTCCGGTTGTAGATAACTTGAACCTTAACTTAATTAAAACGAATCAACAGTGTGAGTTACCGTGATGGTCTCTTCTCAGCGGAGTCTGAGAAGTGGACACGGTGCTGGAGTAATGTTTGCGCAGGTTGCTCTCTAGTTTCTCGCTCGCGCTTTGCCTCCTCTTCTCGCTCTCTTTTGCGAACAAAATGGCCACCATATGTGCTAGTCGCTTGCTGCAGCTCCACATATTTACCTTGCCTTACCTATAAGCTTAAATAGTCTTGATCGCGAGGGTGCGAGACTGCTGAGTCCCTGTGGCTCATAGATTAATATTACACCAGATGCAGGGCCCGATGATTCCGCTCCAGGAGACGCGCTTGAGCTCAAGTGGGAGTTCGACGAGGACTCTCACGTTACTATGTTTCCTTTCCTGATGATCAGTAGTGGTGCCCAGTTGGGGGTGATTGGGACCGTGTCGCATGTTGGGTTATCTTTTATTTTGGCGCCGTAGTTGGGCCATGAGTGTTTGGGTGATGTAATGTTATTTTTGTACTTGATTGACGTGGCGAGTGTAAGCCAACTATGTTATCTCCCCTTTTATTACATATATATTACATGGGATGTTGTGAAGATTGCCTAACTTGCGACATATGCCTTCAATGCGATTATGCCTCTATGTCGTGCCTCGACACATGGGAGATATAGTCGCATCGAGGGTGTTACAAGTTGGTAATTAGAGCCCTCCCCGACCTTAGGAGCCCCATTGATTGATCGTTTTTAGCGGCCGAGTTGTGTCTAGAAAAATGTTTTGAGTCATTTAGGAATTATATATCGGAGAGTTTAGGAATTCTTTTTACTTCCCAGTCTCCTCATCGCTCTGGTAAGGCATCCTGACGTAGAGTTTTGACTCTTCTCTTCTCAAATTTCAGTATTTTTTTTAGGATCACGCAGGTATCTTGGAATCGTTCCGATGGTTTTATGATGAGAACATTGTCTTGGTGCCTCCTGTCAGGGGTTTAGTGGAAGTGTCCCGGGTTGTTGAGCTCTGAGGTGTCGTCATCATAATTTTATCGTTGCAGTTCTGGAATACCTGAGTTTAGTACGCCGACATTGAAAATCTCTTTTATGCAGTTCGTTGGTGAGATAACCTCGACGCCACCCAGTACTGGGGTGGGAGTTCGGGAGTATCGCCATAACTTGTATAACAGATGCTTTTCGAAGGTTGAGGTAGATGGTTTCCGAAGTTTTTCTCGATTATGTGTTGAAGGATGGATACAGCTGGATGTAGGATTTGCTAGTTTGGGTGAGATATTATGCTTCCCCTGTATCCCCAACACCTGATTGCATAACCGGAAAGGTTCGGGAGTTTCATAGGTGGGAATTCTAGTAGCTCTAGTTCTTCTTCCACGGATATTGGTTTGAGATTGGGATTGCCAAGAGTCAACCCAAGTACAAGTGCTACCGCCTTGATGACAAGGATACTCTCTTCTTCGAGGACCGTATTGTTGTACCCAAAGGCGACCTCCGTAAAGTGATCATGAACGAGGCTCACAATTCTCTCCTCTCCATCCACCCTGGGAGCACGAAGATGTATGAGGACCTCAAGCAGGCTTATTGGTGGACTCGAATGAAGCGCGAGATTTCTCAGTTCGTGAATGAATGTGATGTCTGCAGAAGAGTGAAGGCAGAACACCAAAGGTCAGCTGGTCTCCTCTAACCTCTTGCCATTCTAGAATGGAAGTTTGACCACATTGAAATGGACTTCGTGACTGGGTTTCCAAAGTCCAAGCGTGGCAATGATGCTATATTTGTTGTCATCGACAAACTCACCAAAGTGGCTCACTTTCTGCCTATCAAAGAGTCGATCACTGCAGCTCAATTGGTGGAACTCTATACCTCTCTAATTGTCTCTCTACACGGTATTCCACAAGTGATCTCTTCAGACCGTGGAAGCATCTTTACATCCAAGTTTTGGGATTCTTTTCAGAAGGCCATGGGCACCAACATCCGCTTCAGCACAGCTTTCCATCCTCAAACTAGCGGTCAAGTCGAGTGTGTCAACCAGATTCTTGAAGATATGCTCAGGGCTTGTGTGATCTCCTTCGGCATGAAGTGGGAGGATTGTCTTCCTTATGCTGAATTCTCCTACAACAATAGTTTTCAAGCAAGTTCGGGCAAGGCCCCATTTGAAATTCTGTATGGCAGGAAGTGCCGTACCCCTCTCAACTGGTCCGAAACCGGTGAACGTCAGCTTTGGGTAATGACTTAATCACAGAGGAAGAGGAAATGTGCAAATTCATTCGAGATAACCTCAAAGCAGCCCAATCCCGCCAGAAGAGCTACTATGATAGTAAGCACCGTGATTTGGCCTTCGAGATCGGAGATCATGTTTACCTCCACGTCTCTCCTATGAAAGGTACTCGTCGCTTCGGTATCAAAGGGAAGCTTGCCCCCAGATACATCGGACCTTTCAAGATTGTCAGCAAGAGAGGTGACCTCGCCTATCAACTCGAGCTTCCTTCAAACTTTGCAAATGTTCATGATGTGTTCCATGTCTCTCAGCTCCGAAAGTGCTTCAAGACTCCTGACCGCACCGTCAACTTCGAGGACATTGAGCTCCAAGAATCTCTCTTATCGTGAGCACCCAGTTGCTATTCTGTAAGAGACTGAACGCAAGACTCGCAATAAGTCAATCAAATTTCTCAACGTCAAGTGGTCACACCATTCCGACCGTGAAGCTACCTGGGATCGCGAGGATCACCTCCGTTCTGAGTACCCGGCGTTCTTTCAGTCCTAGATCTCGGGACGAGATCCTTTCATAGTGGTGGAGTGTTGTAACACCCCGGATGTAACTTTCCCAATTTGTACTCCAACTCTTGCCGTTTCCGGTGTTAAGTTATTTAATTTTCTCGGGTTCGGGTCTTTGTCTCCGCGCGTTGTTGTCGTTGTCATGCATCTCATATCATGTCATCATGTGCATTGCATTTGCATATGTGTTCGTCTCATGCATTCGAGCATTTTCCCCGTTGTCCGTTTTGCATTCCGGCGCTTTGTTCTCCTCCGGTGGTCATTTCTAGCTTTCTTTCGTGTGTGGGGATTAAACATTTCTGGATTGGACCGAGACTTGCCAAGCGGCCTTGGTTTACTACCAGTAGACCGCCTGTCAAGTTTCATACCATTTGGACTTCGTTTGATACTCCAACGGTTAACCGAGGGACCGAAAAGGCCTCGTGTGTGTTGCAGCCCAACACCCCTCCAATTTGGTCCAAAACCCACCTAAGCCTTCTCCATCATCTAGATCGTTCGATCACGATCGCGTGGCCGAAAACCGCACCTCATTTGGACTCTCCTAGCTCCCTCTACCTCTATTTAAAGGCCTCTCCCCGAAAATCCGGATCCCCCTCGTCCGAAACCCTAAAAAAATCATCTCCGCGCCGGCCGGACACATCGCCGCCGCCCACCCCGCGCCTGCCATGTCACCGCCGCCACCCGCGCGCCACCGCGGCCTGGAGGGCCCAGCTCCGGCCCCCGCGGCCCAGATCCAGGCGCCGCCCCGCGCCTCCGCCCGCCGCCGCCTACCGCGCCCCCCCGCCGCTGCTTCTCCGTCGCGCCGCCGCGTCGGCAGCCACCGGACCTCGCCGCCGACACCGTCGCACCTCCTGCCTCCGCGCGCCACCGTCGCCTCGGCCTCGCGCCGCCACGCCGCCCGTCTACGGCGCTCCGGCGAGCCCCGAGCCGGCCCCCCTCTTCCTACCTCTACTCCGGCCGCCGCACGGCCATCAACGCCGGCAAGGCTCCGGCGAGATCCCGGTGAACGTCGGGGCACGTGCAAACCCTAGATCTGGGAGGTTGAATTTCTACTAAGTCCTCGAAATCTCAGATCCATATGCTCCTGTTTATCGTGTCGTATCTCCGCATCCGTAACTCCGATTTGGGCATATAGCATATCAAAATGTTCATCTCAGAGAGTACATCATTTCATTCCATTGCATCATTTTCATTTGAGTTCATCTTGATGCCCGAAATTCTGTTAGACGAGGGCTACTTGAGATATTTGTCAGATCTGCTACTCCATTTAGACATTTGGCATTTTTGCCATGATTAATGTGTGCATGATATGCCCATGAGTTCTACATATGTTTTGTTAAGGGTTTTGTCATCTTTCCAGAGGTGCAACCCATGTATTTTTATGATGTGTGTGGTGACTAGCACGAGCTTGCAAAGTGAGGCACTTGGTAATTCTGATTTCAGGGACTTAGCATTTCCACTAAGTCCTTGATCTGTTTATCTCATATGGCCATATGTTCATGTTGTTTCCTAGTGATCCGTGCCTCTTTTGAGGATGATCAGTAAGGATGTTTTGTTAATCTTGTAGTGCTCTATCCATCCATGTCTTTGTTTGCAATAATGGAGCAACCTAGCTTGAGTCAATTGAGCTCTACTTTTGCTACTTTGTGAATCTGGGCAGATTGTCAACTTGTTTGCAATTTTGCCTATGATGTTGTAGTTGATCCGTGCATGCTATGCTATTGTTCTTGCCATGTCTAGCTTGCATTTTCTGTATTATTGATGGATGTATGCTTAGATTATCATGACTTGCTCCGTAGTGAGTGCATCGAGCTCGTAAACATACCTACTTGATATCTGTTTTCAGCATGCTCCAGTTTTCACTAAGTCTGAAAACTGATTATGTTTTTGCTATGTTCACATGCTTGCAATTGTATTTTATGATCCCTTTTGGCTCAAGGTCACTAAGGGACTTTGGTTAAGCTCTTTGAGTAGCTCCATGCCATGCTTACTTTGCTATGTTCAGGTCCTGTAGCATGTAGTTTTATTGCTCTGAAGAGAGCTACCTGATCTGAAATTCCAGACAAGTGTTAATTTCACTAAGTCTGAAATCTGTTTGTCATATGCATTTTTGCCATGATTGTTTGAACCTGTTAATGGACGAATTGGCCTTAGCTCAGTGCTAGACTTTTGTTAAGCATCATGAATGAATCCCTGCCATATATTTTTTTGTCATGTTTGGGTGCTGTAGCATGTTCATTTCGTTGCATTTAGATGGCTACTTGCTGTAAATCGCAGACCGGTGTCATATTTGAATGGCTTGCCATTTCCAAACCATAGCTCCGATTCCGGCATTATTTATATTGTTTCAAGCGATTTCATCTCATCTTTCCAGTGGCACACTTGGATTTCCAAGTTGAGGCCAGGTTCATGCATCCCTTGTCAAATCTTGCATATGCATCCTGCATCGCATCTCGCATAGCATACCATCTTTGCATCATGTTGTTTGATCCTTGCACGTGGTTGATTGTGTCCTTGTTGCTTGTTTGTCTTGTTTGGGTAGAGCCGGGAGACGAGTTCGCTAACGAGGAGCCCGTTGAGTTTGCTTTTGAGGATCCAGTCAACTCTGACAACTGTGCAGGCAAGATGATCATACCCTCGAAATCACTACTATCTTTGCTATGCTAGATTGCTCGCTCTTTTGCTATGCCAATGCTACCATGCCTACCACTTGCTTTCAAGCCTCCCAATATTGCCATGTCAAACCTCTAACCCACCATGTTCCTAGCAAACCGTTGATTGGCTATGTGACCGCTTTGCTCAGCCCTCTCTTATAGCGTTGTTAGTTGCAGGTGAATATTGGAGGCCGTTCCTTGTTGGAACATTATTTTACTTGTTGGGATATCAGTATATTATCTTGTTATCTTAATGCATCTATATACTTGTAAAGGTGGAAGGCTCGGCCTCTCGCCTAGTGTTTTGTTCCACTCTTGCCGCCCTAGTTTCCGTCATATCGGTGTTATGTTCCCGGATTTTGTGTTCCTTACGCGGTTGGGTTATAATGGGAACCCCTTGATAGTTCGCCTTGATTAAAGCTTTTCCAGCAATGCCCAACCTTGGTTTTACCATTTTCCACCTAGCCTCTTTTTCCCTTGGGTTTCCGGAGCCCGAGGGTCATCTTATTTTAGCCCCCCCGGGGCTAGTGCTCCTCTGAGTGTTGGTTCCACCGAGCGATGTCCGGGGCTACCAGGGGCAACTCTGGGCTGGCCTACCCGACGTCTGGCTCATCTGAGTGTGCCCTGAGAACGAGATATGTGCAGCTCCTATCGGGATTTGTCGGCACATTCGGGCGGTGTTGCTGGTCTTGTTTTAACCTGTCGAAGTGTCTTGAAGAACCGAGATACCGAGTCTGAACGGAACGTCTTGGGAGGAGGTCTATTCCTTCGTTGACCGTGAGAGCTTGTCATGGGCTAAGTTGGGACTCCCCTGCAGGGATTTGAACTTTCGAAAGCCGTGCCTGCGGTTATGGGCAGATGGGAATTTGTTAATGTCCGGTTGTAGATAACTTGAACCTTAACTTAATTAAAACAAATCAACAGTGTGAGTTACCGTGATGGTCTCTTCTCGGCAGAGTCCGGGAAGTGGACACGGTGTTGGAGTAATGTTTGCGCAGGTTGCTCTCTAGTTTCTCGCTCGCGCTTTGCCTCCTCTTCTCGCTCTCTTTTGCGAACAGGAATTTGCTAGTCGCTTGCTGCAGCTCCACATATTTACCTTGCCTTACCTATAAGCTTAAATAGTCTTGATCGCGAGGGTGCGAGATTGCTGAGTCCCTGTGGCTCACAGATTACTATTACACCAGATGCAGGGCCCGATGATTTGCTCCAGGAGACGCGCTTGAGCTCAAGTGGGAGTTCGACGAGGACTCTCAACGTTACTATGTTTCCTTTCCTGATGATCAGTAGTGGTGCCCAGTTGGGGGTGATTGGGACCGTGTCGCATGTTGGGTTATCTTTTATTTTGGCGCTGTAGTCGGGACATGAGTGTTTGTGTGATGTAATGTTATTTATGTACTTGATTGACATGGCGAGTGTAAGCCAACTATGTTATCTCCCCTTTTATTACATATATATTACATGGGATCTTGTGAAGATTGCCTAACTTGCGACATATGCCTTCAATGCGATTATGCCTCTAAGTCGCGCCTCGTCACGTGGGAGATATAGTCGCATCGAGGGTGTTACAATACCAAGAGTTGATATGATTGTTCCTTCAACTACTAGGCATACTATGACAACCACATCCCTTGTTATAAGGACTACATCACCACCACAATGTGACACATCGCCCCCGAGAGTCGCTACATCATCTGAGTTGATCATAAGAGGTAATGACAAAGGTACTGATCTTCCATCTCTACATGAGAATGATGAATGCCTTGTCAATTTGAATGCACCATCTGATGAGCTACCCACTACTTTGATCGTACCACCTATTTTAGAGGACTATGTTGATAATTTGACTTTGCCATGTGATCAAACAACTGAAATACCAACAATTTTTAGTGCACCCATTGCATTAATTGTTGATGCAAAAGAACCAATGTTTAATCATTTTGATATGACCTTTAATCTAGGTGATGATTCTATGTCCAATGACTTATTGCATGTTTTCTTATTTAAGCATGTTGTATCATGTAAATTTGATGCAAGTAAGTTTTATTCACCAATGTTGGGATGGTTTAATGATGAACATTGTCATTCTTTTGAAATGAATAGGAGCTTCACTTATATGTGCAAACTGAGTTGCAATATTTTCATGCCTTCTACTTCTTGTGATAATTTTTTGGCTTTAGATTTTATGAACTATGAAAGTTAATCATGTATACATGTGTCATATGTGCAAAAATCAAGGGAAGTAAAAATGGATGACATATACATATACAACATGTACACTTGTCTCTTTTGTTAGCCACATTTAAGATTAACCAACGCTGAGGACGGCTTTGTTTTCAAAAAGGGGAGGATTATGAGGACATGATTACCTTGGATACAACCAAAAATATTACATACATGCATATTTGTCAGGTGATTTCTAGTGCAAACTATTCAATAATCTATTTATGTTATCCAGAACAAAAATACTTCACACACTTTTGTGTTTTGTCTAATTGTAGGTGTATGGGACATTTGTACAATCCACATATGAAGATAAGGGAAAAGGAGAAGTTTAGGTTCTATTCAAAAAGTTTCTCACATCACTTTTGGGCCAAGAGAAGATAGAGTCCATGTCTCTCACGTTCTGGATTCAGATTTGGACTGCACAGACATAACTGACTCAAAACGTTAACAACTTTTTCATACGGACTCCAAATTGGGTGATTCTTTTTTTGTTGGAAAGTAGCTTTCGTGCTCTTTCCAACCCAATTGGAATCAGCTTCAAATTCGTCCGGAGCATTGAGATATCGACGAAACAATCTGACGCTGCAGCAGAATCTGAGTCAAACAACAAGTCCAAAGGTGTTGCACCACCACTTGGGCCCATGAGCCTTGTACGACCTAGGGTTAGTTTTAGGCTGCCTTGGGATGTCCTCCCACCTCCTTGGCCTCCACACCTTGCTCCTATATAACTGGATCCATCTAGTAGCTTTTTCCTTGGGATTTGTTTAGTTAAAAGTTAGTCATTGCAACTTGGTGTACTTCGTTTATGTCCAACGACCAGACCAAGACCGCTTACGAATCCCCATCATTATAAATACTTCATATATATTCGCAATATTCAGATTGCATTATCATATTCTTGCTTGTTCTTAGATTGCGTGCAGGAATAGACCTTCGTGGTCAGCCTGATCGTGCTTCCAGCATCGTTAGTAACCTCGGGAGATTGGTTTAACGATTGCTAAGGTGCAACGTCGTGCATGTTTGTAGTCGGATCGTCAAAGTCGTCTTCACCAAATTGATAGTTATCAACTCATCGAAAGATCGGGACACCCTCGCCTCTATCATGCCTCATCCTCGACATCTCCCCCCGCAAGAACAAGCGTCGTCGCACTGCTGGAGGCAGCGCCTGCTCTTGGAGGAGTGCGCCTGCGCCCTGGGGGGCCACCTTTGGGGTCGTATCGTACTTGCGGGGACATCCGCGGCCCCTCTTGGGCGGCGGCGAACCTGGCCCCTCCTTGGGGGCCTTCCCCTTTTCGGCGGCGGAGAACCTCCTGGTTGGCGCCATGGATGCTACAGCAAGACGACGAGGCGATGAAGAACAAGGAAGAGTGGCCGGCGAGAAGATGGAGATCAGCAAGGTGGCTCTGCCCCTCCCCTCATTTATAGCCGGAGGGAGGCCAACCACCGGCCTCCACGATCCCACACAATTATGATTTTTCTCTGCATGCAGCAGGCTCTTGTCAAGTCGAACGGTTGCCGAGGCACCATGGGGTAGCGAAGACGCCCACGTCCCATCAATTGCCATGCATCGACCAAGGCCGCAGGCGGTTAGGACCCGCGGCGCTCTGCACTTCGCCTTTGGCTTTGCCTCGAATCCATGTCCGAGCACGCCTTGGGTCTGGGAGCTACTGTCGGTATTCTAGGAACGGGGGTACCCAAACTTGCCTGCCTGCGGCCCACGGCATGGCTCTATCGACAGACTGGTATGGCCCAGCTTCAGCATCAACAACTCAAGACCCTCACGAGGGGCCAAGCCTCGCGAGGCGGACGACACCAAGACCTCCACAAGGAGTGGCCTCCTTGGGCTGGCTCCTAAGGAGCGGAGATTTCTATGCAAGCCTCACCTCGCGAAGTTCAGGTGACGTGAGCCATGACGACCAAGGCCTGGCGGGCGCCATGGGCGCAGGGCAGCAGTTTCCTCTTTGGTGCTAAGGAGGCAAGTGTCGGTGTCAAAACCGGCGGATCTCGAGTAGGGGGTCCCGAACTGTGCATCTAGGATCGATGGTAACAGGAGACAGGGGACATGATGTTTACCCAGGTTCGGGCCCTCTTGATGGAGGTAATACCCTACGTCCTGCTTGATTGATATTGATGAATATGAGGATTACAAGAGTTGATCTACCATGAGATCGTTGTGGCTAAACCCTAGAAGTCTAGTCTGTATGATTATGATTGCCTCTACGGACTAAACCCTCCGATTTATATAGACAGCGGAGGGGCCTAGGGTTGTACAGAGTTGGTTTACAAAGGAAGGAATCTACACATCCGAACGCCAAGCTTGCCATCCATGCAATGGAGAGTCCCATCCGGACACGGGAGGAAGTCTTCTGTCTTATATCTTCATAGCCCATCAGTCCGGCCCATGTTACATAGCCCGGACGCCCGAGGACCCCTTAATCCAGGACTCCCTTAGTAGCCCCTGAACTAGGCTTCGATGATGATGTGTCCGGCGCGCAGATTGTCTTCGACATTGCAAGGCGGTTTCCTCCTCCGAATATTCCAAAACAAATTTCAAACACAGAAAATGTGTCCGGCTCTGCAAAACGAGTACCAGACACACACACACACACGCAGAGAGTATAGTATTTTACGAATCCAATCCACTGACAACTTTTGTAGCATGACATCATGTCACTTCCCGGTCATTATTTTGAACTGTTTTTAGCCTCCCGCTCCATGTTTCAAGATGCAGTTTTATTGGCATGTCTTGTCAAAGCAGAGATCATGTCCCCTTATTGCGGGATTCTCATCAATACGGGCGTGGGTAATGCAACCGCGCCGCCTGCACGATCCTTGGGGAATAGGAGAGTTTTAAGGCGAGTGGGGAGGCGCTTGATATTCACTGCCTTTATAAAGGGATAAGGATTTACCTCCTTCACACACGCCTTCCTTCTCATTGCCCATCCATTCTCGAGCTCCAGCGCCCAAGGTTCCATCCTTTCCACCTCAAAAAAGCACTCCAGCCATGTCCGGATCCGGAGCGCAAGGCAAGTGGATGGTTTCCTCCATTAGGAGAAGGACATCACCAAGCTCCGGGAGGCCGGGTACTTAGCCAAGGAAATCGCCCACCGGCTTCCAGCAATGGGGCAGCTCATCCCCACCTCGGAGCCCCTTGATAGGGTGGTATTCATCCACCACTTCATCCGCGGATTGGGATTCCCTCTCCACCCATTCGTCTGCGGACTCATGTTCTACTACGGGCTGGATTTCCATGATCTGGCCCCCAATTCCTTCCTCAATATCTCGGCATTCATTGTTGTGTGTGAGGCCTTCCTCCACATCCCACCCCACTTCGGATTGTGGTTAAAGATCTTCAATGTGAAGCCGAAGGTGGTGGGCGGTCAACACACAGAGTGCGGAGGTGCCATGGTGAGCTAGCTGCCCAATGTCACATGGCCCAAAGGTACCTTCGTGGAGACTGTCAAAGGGTGGCAACAACAATGGTTCTACGTCACAGAGCCTCGCGACGCCACCTGTGTTGTGGCTCCTGAACTCCAGTCCGGCGCCCCGATGCGGCTCACCTCCTGGCTAGAGAAGGGCCTGGACTGGTCTTTGTCAGATGAGTTGACAGTGCTTCAGACGCGCATCAAGAGCATGGTGGACAAGAACATCAAGCTTGTCAATGTGATATAGGTGATACTTGCTCACCGGATCCTTCCGTGCCAAAGTCGGCCTTGCCATTTATGGGAGTTCGATCCGGCCAAGCACCAGACCTTGCAACAGTTCTTCGGCACTATGCAGAAAGACATCTGGAAGGTGCTCTTTAAGGCCAACGAGATGTGGCTGGCGACGACCGAGGACCGCGGGCATGACCTGGCCCATCCCGCCAGTGCGGTAAGTTTTCCGTATTTCAAGGTGTATCCTTTACTTGCATACTCAAGGAAGACCTCTAATCTTCTCCATTCATTTTATTTGGGCCGGACAAAGAAGGCGGAGCAGGTCCAGTGTCCGACTCCGCTGCCCGAAAACCCATCAATCCCTCTTCTGATAAGATGCTGGTTCCGGCGCCCTGCCAAGTGCCGGAGAAGAAGTCCAAGAAGAAGGTCAAGGAGACCAGGAGTGGTCTCCGCCGTAAGGGCACTTCTGACGTGACGTCCGAAGACGCTGAGACCCACTCCTCCCACATCAAGGACGACGAGGAGGAGGAGGAAAGCAATTCTCCCTTGGAGGGGGGAAGGAAGAAAAGGGCGGCCTCCACGCGTCTGGAGGAAGAGGCATCCAAGAAGGGGAAGGTTTCCCTCGCAGACAACTCCGCGTGGGACATCGACAGCAGCTCTGAGTGGCGCCCTAGGGATAAGCCCCTGGCCAAATCATAAGTACTCAAAGACGCACGCACATATCCGGCTCCTTTACTTCATGGTTTTAACATGTTGAATCATGCGCTGCAGTCCGGCTCGTTCCGACCTCGAGCGATCCTCATCTTCGGGGAATTTGGTGTATCCGAAGGTGATGGACAGTGGGTCCCTTCCGCCGGTCTCTTCTCCCAAGGCCATGGATAACACCGAGGTGCTGTCCCTCGGACCTCCCCAGGACAGGAAGAGATGCAGGAGGCCGTCAGGGTGGCGCCAGAGGGTGAACCCTCGGCCGCCGGACACATGGGGGAGCAAATCCCCATGGAGACTGGCGATGGGGGCCATATTCAATCCAGCCCCCAGCCGAATACAATTCCGGAGACCGATACAGCTCCGGAATCCGGCAAGCAGCCTCCTTCGAAGGAAGGAGGTGCACCGATTCCACCGGTGACCTCTGTCCATCCAGAGGCACCGGATACTCTACTCGAAGCGTTGCGAAGCGCTTCCATTGTTGAGGAACACCGTACCCTCATGGGTACGGTGGTGGAGAGGATTCAGTCCGCGAAGAGCGGACTGACCGAAGCCTGCACAAGCCTTCTAACAGGCTTTGAGGTATGAAAAATGCAATTTATGCAAAAGGAATGTCATAGTATAGAATCTAGCCCCTGAGACACTGTCCGGTGTTCGAAAAGAAAAGCCGGACAGAGGATCAACTAATTTTCACAGGAGACTAACCATACGTGTCTATGTGAATAAACAGGCGTCTTTGCTGGCTATAACCTCTCATGGTGCTAAGGTCTCCGGACTGAAGCAGATTCTAGAGCGGACCGAGGAACAGCTCGACCGTGTGAAGAAACAGTTGGAGGACCATCAAGGTATGCAATGACCTTATGTAGGTTCAGAAAGGATGAATGATTTGTGTTGACCATAGTGCCATGATATTTTGTAGGAGCGGCGACCGAGGTGGAGACCCTCAAGAAGGTGTTGGCCGAAGCCCAAGAGAGAGCGGCAAAAGAACAAGCCGCTCGCGGAAAACACGAGGCCAGGGTTGGTGAGGTCCAGCAGGAGCTCCAAGACGCCGTGAAGAAATACGAGTCCTTGGAGCGCAATATTGTGGACCAAGAGTCTGAACTTGCCAAGGCCCGGCAAAACGCACACGATGCCTGGGTTGAAGCCCAAGGCGCCCTCCAGGAAATCCAGGAAGCCAGAAAAATCGCGGCGGGTACGACCTTTATTATGCAAAGCAAGTATGTGAAGAAAAGGTTCCTCTTACTAACCCGGATTTGGAGTTCTCCAGGGGCGTTTGCGGATCTGCCGCGCAGTGCTACCGATGCTGCCGAATTCTTCCGAACCTAAGATGGGAGCTCGACGGAGAAGCTCTTCTAGTCGCAATACCTTGCGCTAGAGCATCCGGTGCCTAAGGATGGCAATTTTATCCATGGACATGGATACCCATGGATATCCAACCCGAATGGATTGGGTTTGGATATGCTTTTGCGCCCATGGGCAGCGCCCCAACCCGACCCGATTACTCGTGGATAGGACATGGACATAATCTTGTACCCATGGATATATCCAAACCCGACCTGATCGTCTGACTTAACGAGCAATATTCTGCAACCCCTACCCCATATTCACATGTCCCACTATAATTTTATCCTTTATCTAAGACATCCAAAAGAAATTACACAATTCCCACCGTAACATACTCCAACACACCTTCTCATCCTATTATCTACACTAATTAAATGACTTGTTGTTGAGAATCGGTGCCATCTCCTTGAGTTACTCCTCTCATAGCCCTAGAGGTGGCCGCCGCTGCCAGCCGCTACCCCCACGTAAGGTGGATCGCTGCAGCAACCACTACTGGCCTGCGACAACCCAGCTCCATATCTCCTTGACCCCTCCGTCTTCGCTTTTCCACACACGCATTGATGCATGGCCGCAACAGTGGGACAATGCAATGGCTATGACTGCATGGCAGGGAGTGAGCACGCCAATGCAGAGTGCACATTGTGCAATGAGTTATGTCTTATGTATAGGTCTTGAGAGGACCCGATGGATATCCAATGGGTATGGATATCCATCGGATTTGGACATGGTCACAATTTTTTGCCCATGGATATTTCATGGATGGGCTGGGACTGCCTTCATGGATATGGATATGGATATGGATTTGATATTGTTCAACCCGATCCAAACCCGACCCTTTGCCATCCTTACCGATGCCCCTTAGCGATCAGCTGAAACAGCTGACCGAACTACATAGGGTGGCCGAACTGGCCATGAAGGATTTGATAATCCGTCTGTGGCCTGCCGAAGCCATACCCATCAGCTACTTCGGGCTCGTGAAGCGGCTGGTCAATGCCTGCCCTCGGCTTGACGCCATCAAGTGGTCGGTTTGCATTTAAGGTGCATGGATGGCCTTCGCCCGTGTCAAGGTGCAGTGGGCGAAGATGGACGCCGTCAAGCTCGCCCCTAAGGGACCGCCCCCAGGCGAGGAGCATCGCACGCCCGAGCGGTATTTTGAGGATGTCCTGAAGGGATCCTGCATTATAGAGGGCCAATGTTCAAAAGACATTATCTTTGAATGAAGTCATTCATGTTATCCCTTCCTATATTGTGAAACAAAGTCTTTATGTAATATAATGTTTGTTGTTCAAAAATTTTACCTCTTGTGCGGCCGTTTTGTTAAATCTAAGATTTGGCCAGTCATCGACTTCAGCCCCCATGTAGGTAGTATGGGGGTGTTCGTGATGAGGACATGACTAGCTTGGATACGACAAAAAATATTGCATACATGCATATTTGTCAGGTGATTTCTGGTGCAAACTATTCAACAATCTATTTATGTTATCCAGAACAAAAATACTTCACACACTTTTGTGTTTTGTCTAATTGTAGGTGTATGGGACATTTGTACAATCCACATATGAAGATAAGGGAAAAGGAGAAGTTTAGCTTCTGTTCAAAAAGTCCTCTCATGTCACTTTTGGGCCAAGAGAAAATAGAGTCCAAGTCTCTCACGTTCTGGATTCAGATTCGGACTGCACAGGCATACCTGACTCAAAACGCCAACAACTTTTTCATACGGACTCCGAATTGGGTGATTCTTTTTTTGTTGGAAACTAGATTTCGTGCTCTTTGCAACCCAATTGGATTCACCTTCAAATTCGTCCGGAGTATTGAGATATGGAAGAAACAATATGACGTTGTAGCAGAATCTGAGTAAAACTACAAGCCCAAAGGTGTTGCATCACCTCCACTTGGGCCCATGAGCCTTGCACGACGACTGCCTTGGGACGTCCTCCCACCTCCTTGGCCACCACCCCTTGCTCCTATATAAGTAGATCCATCTAGTAGCTTTTTCCTTGGGATTTGTTTTTTTAAAAGTTAGCCATTGCAACTTCGTGTACTTCATTTGTGTCCAACGAACAGACCAAGACCGCTTACGAATCCACACCATTATCAATACTTCATATACATTCACAATATTTAGATTGCATTATCATATTCTTGCTTGTTCTTCGATTTCTTGTAGGAATAGACCTTCGTGGTTAGGCTGATCATGCTTCCGGCATCGTCGGTAACCTCAGGAGATTGGTTTAGCGATTGCTAAGGCTCAACATCGTGCACGTTTGTAGTCGGATCATCAAAGTCGTCTCCACCAAATCGATAGTTATCATCTCATCGAAAGATCGGGACACCCTCGCCTCTATCAAGTGGTATCAGTTTCCAGGTTGCTCGGTGAGAATTTCTAGTTTTTCCAAGATTAGATTTATTTTCTTACCTATTGTCCAAGAAAAAGCCACAAAAAAGTCAGATCTATTCATCCTTCGTCCAAGCCAGTCTGAGCCTTTACAATTTTCTTTTCATTGCTTGCATAGTTGAATTATCGGTTGCATCGTCATGTCGAGTTGCTGGTCTTAGTGTCTAGTTCGTTTAGAGTTTCGAGTTCTGTTCACATTAATCACGCTGTCGCTGCATCGTTATGCCTTCCGTTGTCCACCACCCATCCATCAATTTCCATCACGTGCTACCCATCGTTCATTGTCACATTCATAGTTGAGGTCGTTCCCATCTTCGCTAGATCCAATTTGTATCTTATCTAGTTTGTCTTGGAAAGAGGGAGAGAGAAAAAAAGGCATAGAGAAAAAAGAGAGAAAAAAGTCAGAGTTGGGACAACACACACTAGCACATGTCAGATTATCTTTTTACCGTCATTTGAGGGTAGATTTAATCCTGCTATTTATCTAGCTTGGGAGCTCGAAGTAGAACAAGTTTTTAGTCACCATGATTTTTCTGAACATGAGAGAGTACGAGCTACCACTAGAGCATTCACTGGTTTTGCTTCTGTTTGGTGGAGTGTACATTGTAAGAAAAACATTGATAACCTACCCACAACTTGGAAAGATTTGAAATATGTATTGGGACAACAATTTTTCCCTCCTTACTATCGTCGTAAATTGCTTCGCAAATTTGAACAATTTAAACAAGGCAAGAACACTGTTCATGCTTACTACCAAGAGTTCGAATCTTATATGCATCATTGTGACATAGAAGAATATGAGGATGATACAATGAATAGATTTCTTGGTGGTTTGAACCATGATATTCAGGAAAGATTTTAGTATATTCCTCGTTGCATTACTGGTATGTATGTTCATGCTTGTACCTTTGAGAGACAGATACAGGAGGATGCATTGGGTGACAACAACAACTACTATTCTAGTTCATGCTCACCACCGCCGGTTGATTCCTCCACCGTTGAACCTACTAGAGCAGCCCCACCTCGGATTGTGAGCGCGACATCATCTCAAGAGTATGGTACATTGTCAGCGTCCGTACCTACATCAGCTACGTCTTTGCGACAAGGTAGCAATAAAGGTATTGATGATATAACTTCACATGAGAATGATGCATGCCTAGTTAACTTGAATGCATCATGTCTTGAGTTACCTGTTGATTTGAGCACACCACCTATTTTAGAGAATCTTGTTACTGTCATGAATGCGTCATGTGATCAAATAACTGGAATTACAAACAACAATTTTCAGTACACCCATTGAATTAACTGTTGATGCAAAAGAATCAATGTTTAATCAGTTTGAAATGACCTCTAATATTGGTGATGATTATGTGTCCAATGACTTATTGCATGTTTGCTTATTTAAGCATGTTGTAGCATGTAAATTTGATGCAAGTAAGGTTTATTCACCAAAGTTGGGATGGTTTAATGATGAACATTGCCAATATTTTGAAATGAATAAGAGCTTCACTTCGATGTGCAAACTAAGTTGCAATATTTTCATGCCTTCTACTTCTTGTGATAATTTTTTGGCTTTAGATTTTATGAACTATGAAAGTTACTCATGTATACATGTGTCATATGTGCACAAATCAAGGGAAGTTAAAATGGATGACATATACATATACAACATGTACACCTTGTCTCTTTTGTTAGCCACATTTCAGATTAAGCAACGCCGAGGACGGCTTTGTTTTCAAGAAGGGGAGGATGATGAGGACATGACTACCTTGGATACCACCAAAAATATTGCATACATGCATATTTGTCAGGTGATTTCTAGTGCAAACTATTCAACAATCTATTTATGTAATCCAGAACAAAAATACTTCACACACTTTTTGTGTTTTGTCTAATTGCAGGTGTATGGGACATTTGTACAATCCACATATGAAGATAAGGGGAAAGGAGAAGTTTAGGTTCTTTTCAAAAAGTCCTCTCACGTCACTTTTGGGTCAAGAGAAGATAGAGTCAAAGTCTCTCACATTCTGGATTCAGATTCAGACTGCACAGACATACCTGACTCAAAACGCCAACAACTTTTTCATACGGACTCCGAATGATAGAGGCAAAGGTGTCCCGATGTTTCGATGAGATAGATATCGTTTTCTGTGGGAGTCGACTTTGACGATCCGACTACGAACGTGCGAAGACGTCGCACCTTAACAATCGCTAAACCAACTTCCGAGGGTTATTGACCACGCCGGAGCACGATCAAGCTGACCATGAGGGTCTATTTCCTGCGAGCAAACGAAGAACAAGCAGGAAACTGAGATTGCAATCTGGATATTGCGAATAAAAGAGGAAAGCTTTATTAATGAAGGTGGGGTTCTGTGACGTCTGGGTCTGGTCGTTGGACACAAACAAAGGACGCGAAGTTGCAGCTATGGCGAACTTTTAGTCTAAACAAAACCCAAAGTCTAAACGAAGCCCTAAGGGCTGTATATATGGAGGAGAGAGGGGGAATTTCGTGGCCCTTGGGGGAGGGGTCCGAAACTAACCCTAACTCTTGTTTCCCCACACATACGGACTCTAAAAATAGCCTATACTTAAGTATTTCGAAAATACATGGGCCTGGCCCAACAATAAGGTGACGCAGCACCTAGAATAGCCTCTGGACGAAATTTATGAAGTGACATCTTGTATAATTCGTCCAAGGCTTCAGGCACTCCTGATGGTGGCTTGAAATTCCTGAAATCATCCCTTGTAACTCCGTTCTTTATCCCCTTGCGCATGCCATCGTCTCCATGCTTGAACTTGCTCCAAGGTTCATCTTTCTTGTCCAAGCTAGGCCCTTCATTTGTAAGCAAAACAAATGTATCCAATTTAGGCAGCATCATATTCTCATGAGCATTAGAATCGTTACCAAGAAACGAAAGTACCTGATAATTCAATTGGCGTGCGCGAGCTCTAGTAATTGGTCCAGTATGTATAGCAGCAGGGGCTGTGGGTGTAACAATGGTATTGATGTCCTCATCATCCTCCCCTTCTTGAAATGAAGTCGTCCTCGACGAAAGCTCATCTTCCTCACCCAAATAAGGCTTCAAATCTGCAATGTTAACAGTGGGACTAACCCCAAAATCTGCAGGTAGCTCAAGTTTATATGCATTATCATTTATTTTCTCTAACACCTTAAAAGGACCATCAGCACGTGGCATTAGCTTTGATTTGCGCAAATTAGGAAATCTATCCTTGCGCAAATGTAACCAAACAAGATCTCCAGGTGCAAACACAACATGTTTTCTACCCTTATCTCCAGCAAGTTTATATTTAGCATTCATACGCTCAATGTTTTCCTTAGTTAACTCATGCATTTTTAAAATCAATTTAGCACGTTCTTTATCATCAAAATTAACCTTCTCCGAAGATGGAAGAGGCAACAAATCAATAGGTGCACGAGGTAGGAAACCATACACAATTTCAAAAGGGCACATCTTAGTAGTAGAATGCAATGAACGATTATAAGCAAATTCAATATGAGGCAAGCATTCTTCCCACATTTTCTTATTATTCTTCAAAACAGCCCTAAGCATAGTAGACAAAGTTCTATTGACTACTTCAGTTTGTCCATCAGTTTGGGGGTGACAAGTAGTACTAAAAAGCAGTTTAGTCCCCAACTTAGCCCATAAACATCTCCAAAAGTGGCTAAGAAATTTAGTATCACGATCTGAAACAATAGTATTTGGCACACCATGCAAGCGAATAATTTCACGAAATAACAAATCAACAACATTAACAGCATCATCGCTTTTATGACATGGTATAAAGTGTACCATTTTCGAGAACCTATCCACGACAACAAATATGCTATCCCTCCCCTTCTTTGTTCGAGGTAAAACTAAAACAAAGTCCATAGATATATCCTCCCAAGGAACACTAGGTACATGCAAAGGCATATATTAACCTTGAGGATTGAGTCGTGACTTAGCTTTTTGACATGTAGTGTAGCGAGCAACAAAACGCTCAACATCCCGTCTCATCTTTGGCCAAAAGAAATGTATAGCAAGTATATCCTCCATCTTCTTGACATCAAAGTGTCCCATTAATCCTCCTCCATGCGCCTCCTGCAACAACAAAAGATGAACGGAGCTACCTGGAATGCATAGCTTGTTAGCACGAAACACAAATCCATCATTAAGAACGAACTTGTTCCAAGTTCTCCCTTCCTTACAATTCTGCAACACATCTTTAAATTTAGCATCATGCATATATTGATCTTTGATTGTCTCCAAACCAAATATTTTAAAGTCAAGTTGTGAAAGCATAGTATAACGACGAGACAATGCATCAGCAATAAAATTTTATTTACCCTTCTTGTGTTTAATGACATAAGGGAAAGTCTCAATGAATTCAACCCATTTAGCATGTCTACGGTTCAGTTTTGCTTGACTTTTAATGTGTTTCAAAGATTCATGATCAGAATGTATAACAAATTCCTTGGGCCATAAATAATGTTGCCATGTTTCTAAGGTCCGAACAAGAGCATATAATTCTTTATCATAAGTAGAATAGTTCAGACTAGGCCCACTCAATTTTTCAGAAAAGTATGCAACATGTTTGCCATCTTGTAATAACACACCTCCTAATCCAATTCCACTAGCATCACATTCAAGCTCAAAAGTCTTACTAAAATCAGGAAGTTGGAGTAAAGGAGCATGTGTCAACTTATCTTTCAATACCGTGAAGGTTTCTTCATGTGCGGTACCCCAAACAAAAGGCACATCCTTCTTTGTAAGCTCGTTGAGAGGTGCAGCAATGGTGCTGAAATCTCTCACAAAACGCCTATAGAAACCAGCGAGGCCAAGGAAACTCCTCACTTGTGTGACCGTTTTGGGCTGCGTCCAACTCTCAATAGCTTCAATCTTGGCTTTATCAACTTCAATTCCCTGTGGAGTAACAACATAGCCAAGAAAAGATTCTTGGTCGGTGCAAAAGGTGCACTTTCCAAGGTTACCAAACAAACGTGCATCACGTAGAGCAATAAAAACAGCACGTAAATGTTCCAAATGTTCCTCCAAAGATTTTCTATAAATCAATATGTCATCAAAGTAAACTACCACAAATCGTCCAATGAAAGCACGTAAAACTTTGTTAATTAACCTCATGAAAGTACTAGGTACAATCCAAACTTAGTTTTAAATGATGTTTCCCATTCATCTCCCAATTTCATATGAGTTTGATGGTATCCACTACGCAAATCAACTTTGGAGAATATTGTAGAGCCACTCAATTCATCAAGCATATCATCTAGCCTAGGAATAGGATGACGATAACGAATAGTAATATTATTAATGCCTCTACAATCAACGCACATATGTGATGTACCATCCATTTTCGGCACTAAAATGATAGGAACAGCACAAGGACTAAGGGATTCGCGTATATAACCTTTATCGAGCAGTTCTTGTACTTGACGCATAATCTACTTTGATGCGGAGCATCCTATGGACATCACCATGTCAAGAGTCCGTTTGGCAAGTGACACGTGCGGCATTTAATTCACATACATAAATGTGAATCATCTCCTTTACACGTGCTCACATGACCCCCTCGAGGATGGTATACTACCTGACACTTCTCCTGTGTGCATGCATAGGTATTGTCGGAGCTTCATGGATGTTGAGGAGGAGTGCAAGCACCAAGGAACAACTACACCATCCGCTAGGGAAGCATGGAAAAGATGACGGAAGAAGATGGAGAATAGCTCCCAGGCCCCGCACATCCGGCTCCCAGCCCGAAAATCCAGCCCCTCCGAACCCGAGAGCAACAAGTGCCACCAATCCAGCCCAGACATCCGGCCACCCCAGCCTGGACATCCGACATCGCCTGAAAGCCCGGACATCCGGCCTCCCCTGTCTGCGCATAGTGAAGGGCTGAGGCCCGTGTATCCCTTCTCCCCCCTAGACTATATATACTCCACCTCGTCCAACTTTCTAGGGTTAGCATTGGTTTAGCTCATAGTTAGAGATAGAGCATTGCTCATCCACATCGGATTTACTCCACGAGAGAGACCGCGGCCTCTACGGAGAAGATCCCTTTGGATTCAAGACCTCCTCGCGGAGAAGATCATCAAGACCCCCTCTTGGGCGGCCCCCTCAAGACCTCCTCACGGAGAAGACCGTTACCTCTTATATCGTCCGTTGTTGACTTTGGATCTTGTATCTTCCTTTGTGTTCATGGATGTAGCGCATGTGTGATCATTCTTGTTGGTTTGAGTGTTCTCTTGTGTTCCCTGTGTGATTTTCCCCACGTTTCCCTCCTCGTGTTCTCCGTGTTCATCGCGGGATCCGCTCCTTTCGTGAAAGATCGGGCCACTAGGGTTCTACCCTACATCATCATTCGTCTCCTCTGGATTGGTACGGTATGGTGCATGGTTGGGTAATGATGCACCGGGAATTAAGTCAATTTGATGCTCAATCCCTCGAATAGGTGGTAATCCCGGTGGCACGTCTTGTGGAAAGACGTCAGCGAACTCCTGCAAAATGTTAGTGACAGCAGGGGGCAAAGAGGAAGGCACGTCCTGGAATGAAAATAATGCCTCTTTGCACACAAAAGCATAGCAAACGGATTTGCTAAAATCTAAATCATCAATATCAGATTTGGTGGCAATTAAACATGCACTTTTCAATTTAATTTCATAAGCAACACTAGATGGTTTATTATTAGGCTGCATTTGTTGCTCAAATTCTTTTGCCAGAATCTGATTTTCACTTTTATTTTTATCCTGTTTTGCTTTATTAGCTCTATTAATATCATCTTTCAAAATGGAATCAGGAGTCATAGGAAGCAAAGTAATATTTTTATCCTTATGAACAAGAGTATACTGATTGTTTCTACCATGGTGTACAGAATTTTTATCAAATTTGCCATGGTCTACCAAGTAATAAGGAACATGCTTGCATAGGTACCACATCACAATCAACATAATCAGCATATGTATAGATACTAAAATGCACACGAACAGTACGTGTTACCTTAACCTTGCCACTGTTGTTGAACCATTGGATGTAGTAAGGATGTGGATGTGGTCTTGTGGTGAGAGATAGCTTCTCCACCATCTCCATTCTAGCCAAGTTATTGTAGCTCCCTCCATCTATGATGACGTGAACAGAACGCTCCTTCACAACTCCCTTTGTATGGAACAAATTATGCCTCTGATTTTGCTCAGCTTGTGTAACCTGCACACTCAAAAGACGTTGAGCAACTAAACATTCATACATGTCAGCATCTTCAGCAGCCATGTATTGCGTCTCATGATCAGAATCCTCTCCTCCGTGTTCTTCATGTGTAATAAGAGCCAAAGTCTCCTCATCATAGTCACTAGCGGACTCATACCCACCATCCTCAGTAACAATCATCACACGTTGAGATTGGCATTCTCTCACAAAATGTCCTCTTCCCTTACAACGACGACAAATAATATCACTTTTGTGCCCTGTTGATGCCATGGAAGAAGAACAGCTCTGCGCAGGTCCGACAGGTGTGCTCTTGGCAGATAGTGGTGGTTGTGCCTGCTTTCTTGTATCACGGCTGGAGGTGGCACCTGATGGAGGTACTGGTGGAGTGGAAGTCGAGGATGCACGTGGTGTCCATGATGAAGATCGACCTGCAGAAAAGTTAGTTCATGCCAATGCCTATCGATCATGCACTTCACGTTCAGCTTTACAAGCAAGATGCAATAAACGAGTGATATTAGTATACTCCTTATACTCTAGAATGGTCTGAATCTCTCTGTTTAATCCACCCATAAAACGTGCAAGCATAGCTTCATTCTCCTCAACAATACCACATCTAATCATGTGATACGTCTCTGTCGTATCTACTTTTCCAAACATATTTGCCCTTGTTTTGGACTCTAACTTGTATGATTTGAATGGAACTAACCCGGACTGACGCTGTTTTCAGCAGAATTGCCATGGTGTTGTTTTATGTGCAGAAAACAAATATTCTCGGAATGACCTGAAACTCCATGGAACATCTTAGAAAAAATAATAAAAAATCATTGCCAAAGATGAAGACCAGGGGGCCCACACCATTCTCATGAGGGTGGGGGGCGCCCCCCCTAGGGCGCGCCCCCTACCTCGTGGGCCCCCTGGATGCCCTCCGATGCCAACTCCAACTCTATATATTTGCTTTCGGAGATAAAAAAACAGAGAGAAGAAATCATCGCGTTTTACGATACGGAGCCGCCGCCAAGACCTAAAACCTCTTGTGAGGGCTGATCTGGAGTCCGTTCGGGGCTCCAGAGAGGGGGATTCGTCGCAGTCGTCATCATCAACCATCCTCCATCACCAATTTCATGATGCTCACCGCCGTGCAGTAATTCCATCGTAGGCTTGCTGGACGGTGATGGGTTGGATGAGATTTATCATGTAATCGAGTTAGTTTTGTTAGGGTTTGATCCCTAGTATCCACTATGTTCTGAGATTGATGTTGCCATGACTTTGCTATGCTTAATGCTTGTCACTAGGGCCCGAGTGCCATGATTTCAGATCTGAACCTATTATGTTTCCATGAATATATGTGAGTTCTTGATCCTGTCTTGCAAGTCTATATTCACCTACTATGTGTTATGATCCAGCAACCCCGGAGTGATAATAATCGGGACCACTCCCGGTGATGACCATAGTTTGAGGAGTTCATGTATTCACTATGTGCTAATGCTTTGTTCCGGTTCTCTATTCATTCTTGTTGGTTTGAGTGTTCTCTTGTGTTCCCTTCGTGATTTTCCCCTCGTTTCGCTCCTCGTGTTCTTCGTGTTCATCGCGGGATCCGCTCCTTTCGTGAAAGATCGGGCCACTAGGGTTCTACCCTACATCATCTTGGTATCATGAGCCACATTGATCATGATTTCGGAGCCTCCTCGTTGTGTTTTCTAGCCTAATTTTGTTGATTTCATCCTAAATTCGAATATCCCCACCAAAAATAGCCCCAATTTTTTTTTGTGATTTGTTGGTAGTTTTGTTGATTTTGATCCATGGATTTGCTTGGTTTCGAGTGGATATAGCATATCCCCAAGTTTCCCCACTATCCATCCACAAAATCTCTCCATTTTTGACCTTGGAATCATCCATTTCCGCCCCAATTCGAAAGTTTCCTCCCCAAACGAGATCTGGAATCGTCGGGCCGGACATCCGGGCCCTAAGCCAGACATCCGGCTCTTGGAGCACTAAATCTTCTCGGTTCTGAATAGACAGCCTCAGAAATCCGGGCTCCACC
The DNA here is from genome assembly GCF_003073215.2 of Triticum urartu. Classification (NCBI taxonomy): domain Eukaryota; kingdom Viridiplantae; phylum Streptophyta; class Magnoliopsida; order Poales; family Poaceae; genus Triticum; species Triticum urartu. The sequence continues at coordinate 287,006,097 of NC_053023.1, read as the reverse complement.
CCGGACATCCGGCCCCAGTACATTTTAGCTTCCCCGTTTCACTGTTTTGTCCATAACTAACTCATCCGGAGTCCGTTTTTGACCTTATTTAGCTCGTTGGAAAGCTCTTGAAATCCCCCTTCCCACAAAAATACTACCATAACCATTTGACTCCATCAAATTTTTGGAACTTTGGCATCTTTGCCTAGGGCTTCCACCACAACCTCCGCATAACCACTGCCGACTTCTGCAACCTAACCAATTTTGTTCCCCATCGCATTAGTGGTTGCTTGAGGAGTGATTTGAGTCTCCTAAGGTGTCTAGGTTACTTAGGGACGGTTGCTTCTTCATCAACCACCACCACCACTACCGCATAGGCTTGACCACTATACACTTCCGCCACCTCGACTTAACCCAATTTTGTTAGTGTTGTGAGTTGTGTCTCCTGAGGTGTTTCAGCTACTTAGGGACCATGCTTCCAACTCCAACACCGTGTATAGTCCACCACCTTACCTTCCATTTCCACATTGCGTCTCAAAACCCATCATTGCGTTTCCGCAATCCCATTGAGTTTCCAAAACCACCACCACATCCCGCTACCACCATTTGACATTTGAGATTTTGAGTTCGCGGTTTTTCCATTTCCTAAGGTGTTTCGGCTACTTAGGGACGAGTCTCCATCATCTTGGTATATCCATCAAGATCACCGCCACTCATCATCACCACGGACGGTAACCTCCATATCATCTTGGTATCGTGGTATCCCTCCATTGTATATTCTCTTGCAATTGCATTGATAAACCCTAGCCCATTTAGCGTTACTTACCTATTGAGACTAGCCATTTGAGTATTTCCGGCAACGTTACTTGTGCACATTAGTGGTCTACACCTTCCATTGCATACATACCATATCATATTGGTATCATATCATCCCTTGTGTCACAAGATTGTTCCCGTATATACCCACTTGCTATCTTGGTTTGTGCATTTCGCAAAGTGGCCATATACAAAATAATAATAATAAAGCTTTTAAGCAAAAGAGAAAAGAGAAAAGAAGCGTGTAAGCAAGTGCCATAGCATCATACCACATTGCATATAAGATTGTCATATCCGATCATCTTGGATCATACCACTGGAACATCATATACATAGCATACTTGGGATAGAAGTCGTTGCATTTTTGTCTCCTATAGGTTGTGCACAAGTGTCGTATCTGCCTATTGAGCAATCATGCTAGCGTCTCTCTAGAGTTGTGCAACAAGAGCATTTTCCATGGATTCCACATTTTGAGCTCATCCACGACCCCATTTATCTATCTGTGTGTGCGTTTCCGTGTGCCACCCATATTGCTATTGGTCTACTTGTTACACTTGCGAATTTGTGAATCTCTTTCAACATTATTGACTCTTGCTAACTTCTTGCATCAAATTTTTGTGGCACTATCCTCACCGAGCTCCACATAAGCCTTACTTGTGTAGGTGTGAGAAACCGACAAGAATTTGTACCAATTGTGCTATTTCCTTGTCTACATTGGAGTGATCATTGATCCACTTTCAACTTCGGTCAAGGTACATTTGGTATTCGTTCTTCTCTTTCTCCCACTTATGTTTGCTCGAGTCTTGTGATGGATAGGCAAGGCATTTCGTCCTCGGTCTACAACAACAACGACGAGTTTGATGCCATGCAAAACTCCATCGATGCCAAGATGCAAGCTCAAATGGAGGAGATCAAAGCCATCATCAAGTCCTACAAGCGGTCTTCCTCATCTTAGAGAAGACGCTCAAGAGCACATGCCTCTGAGCTACCATCTCCGGCAAGGTCACATCAGCATCGACACCATCACCACCATGAACGTGAAGGTCAAGAGCTCAATACCAACAACCGCTCAACGACTTCGCCATCTCCCTTGGCATCTTCGCCAAGCGACTTCAAGGCATCTTTGCCTTCGGGTATACGACATCTTCAACCACAAGAACCTCAAGAGAAGCTCCCCAAGCTCAAGTCCGCGACTTCCACGAGCTACTACGACCTCGACATTGACCACGCGCTTCCTTTCTATGGGACTCAAGAACCCGAGGAGTATCTCGAGTAGGAGCATTTGATGGACGACTACCTCAAGCTACATCAAGTTCCTCCCGAAGATCAAGTGAAGTGCGCCACAAGGAACTTCCATGACTACGCGTCCACATGGTGGCTTCACGCACCTTCGGAGACCTACGACATGAGTTGGTGCAAGACGAAGAGAGCTTTGCGGCGAGAGTTCGTGCCTCCACCCTACACGGAACAACTTCAACGCCAATTGGAGAACACCGTCCAAGGATCCAAGTCCATTGACGAGTACTTCAAGGAGATGAAGATTGCCTTGCGACCAGCCGGCGTGGACGACCCCATTTCGATGAAGTTCCACCTCATGATGGGATTGCACAACGACATCTACAAGACGATCTTCCTCGAGAACTACAAGTCCCTTGACGACAACTACATTGGTGCTCTCAAGGCGGCACAAGAACTCATGAAGGCCAAAGCTTCTCCACCCCAAACTCACTTAGCGACGACCAAGCTCCATGAGAATGAGCATGAGGCTAGTACCACCACGATGTCCAATCCCAACGAGCTCCAAGACGATGCTCCCAAGTTCTATTTCACCACCATCCCTCTTTGTGGCATTGATGATACCGAGTCCTCCATGACTCTTTTTCAAGATGGTGCGGCGACGAGTACAACTACGAAGACCCTCAAGGACCAAGCTTTGGAGGCGAGCGACAAGGTGGCGAGCAAGGATGATGCTTCCATCTTAGGAGGCGAGAGTGATGATGTGCCATCTTCGGCCTTCATCCATGGTGACGGCGATGAGATGGTTGAGCATGGAATTTTCCCTTCGACCACGGTGATGTATGATGACTTGAGTGACTTTTGCCACCATATTGAGAGTGAGAGTAACTTCACCACTAGCCCCATATATGATGCGTTACCCCAATTCCCATGTAAGGAGAGCCACAACCCCCACCACTTGAGTGAGATGAGTGACTCCACCATACGCGATATTGAGTGCACCTACCTTGAGGGAGTGAGTGAACCACCACATAGAGAGAGTGAGATAGTTGATAGGTCATGTGAGGCCACTTTCAACACTAACGACTTGACCTCTACCTCTATTGTGTCTTCTAATTTGGTTCTAGGTCCCATCTATGATGACGCGCCGATTCGCGATGACTTCGTCCTCCCTTTGGAAAAGACGATGGCCATGGTGCAATATGATGCACCCCCCACATGGTTCCATCAAGATGAAGATGACCACCATTTGGTATTTCCCACCTCACCTACACCACGTGAGTGGAATGAAAACGGTAACATAGGTGACGGTGATGCTCTAGTCCCACTAGTGGACATTCTTGACATTGATTGCTTGCATGATGTTGATCAACCTATTACCATGCTTCATCCTAGTGCGACTTCCCCATGCGATGATTTACCCATTTATGATGAGTATGATGATTTCCATGTGGAGTGCCATGTTACATAGGATTTCTTGTGACAATTCTTCAGGTCACATCATGTTTGACAATCCGCTTGACTTGTCATATGCTATGAATGAGATCAACCACATGTAATATTTGCAATCTCTTCATAGTGACTATGCATATGCCATTAACATTAACCCAATTTGCACTTATGGAATATATGACAAGCCTATGGTTATTGGCATTTGTTTCTCTTTGTGATGATATTGACATGCTACCTTTGCATCATTTATCTCATATGCCATGCCATGACCACCTAGCTTCGGATATGCATTGTTTTGGATATTGTCCATTTTCTCCGTATGATGTTTCACATATTGCACATGAGGAGACCCCCATAGTTTCCTCATACATTTTAGGAGAATTTGATCACTCCCATCCATTGCATGATCCTTATACTTGTATGCTCAATTTGCATCCCCATCATGTTATACACTATAACTATTTTTTCATGATGGATGACATGTTCTTATACCATGCATCAAATTTCTTTGAGCGATGCTTATCTTGTACTAACTCTCACGTGCACATACACATCATGATGGATGATGTGTACATTTACCACACACACCATTTCTTTCGTTTGTGTTTCTTTTGTGAAGGTACCCATGAATACTTGTTAACCTCGCAATCCCATGAGTTGACAAAACGAGCTCTAGAGAGCAATGATGACTTGGAATCCCATGGATTGCCTTTCCCACCGCTCTCTTCGCGCAAATACTTCGCGCATTTCTTCTACTTGGCCCTCACTTGGCTATGGGTTATTGTCCATTACATATTATATGCCCATCTTGCCATGTTCACTTTGCATGATATGCTCATTCCTATGCCTTTGCAATGCATTTGTGACCCATGCTTTGCATTACACATGATGATTGATTCTAGTACTTTTATGTGTATTTGCAAGCTTGGTGGAGATATCACTTATTATTGCCATGTTTGCTTTGTGCCCCATGCCTATGATTATACTATGATCTTGCTTTGTGTTCGTACTTGCGATATGTCATGTGCATTGCCTCTGCCTATTATTTACTCACATGACATCATTGCCATGATTTCCTCTAGTGTGTTGCATCTTCGCTCCACTAGTTTGCACGACATGATTGTTATTGCTTCTTTTCATATCTCTCCATATGTTGCCTCTCTCTCATGCTAGATGATTTGCCATGTATTGAGTGCAATTATGCTTTTAGTCTTGATAATGAGTTTGCCCCCATAGCATTCTCACATATATTTGGAGATTTTGACATATTCCTTATGAAGCATGCTTGTCTTACCTCTTTGCACCATATACCTAGTGCCATGAATATTGCCATTCTTGCATCATATTCTTCACGCACTTGTGCTTCTAATGGTTATGTGCAAGAGAAGAGAACCATCATGATGGATTATGTGTTTATCTACCATGCGCATTCATTCTTTGCTTTCTTGTGTGCATGTGTAGGATACTTGGACTTTGTGTCGACTTCCGCTTCACGTGAGTTGACAATTCGAGCTCTTGAGAGCGAGTCGCATACATTCGACAATGACTCGCTTCTACACCACCTTTCATACCACTTCTATATTGTGAAGGACGCACAAGAACATGCTTTTTCAAGGTGATATCCTTCTCTTTTGGGAACCCCCAAACCATGAGCATGCATATTGTGGATCATACTACTTGTGTTGCTTGCACCATGCGACTTATTTGTCATCTTGGACCCCTTGCTTGCGCACATGTTTGAGATCTTGCTTCCACTTGTCATTTTCACAATTCCATGCATCATGATATATATGCCTTGTGTGTTGCATCCAATTCTTGGATTACTTGCTCCTATCGCATGTTTGGTTGCAACAATGTCATCACTTCACATATGCCATGTCCCATTGATTGCTACATGCTTGCCTTGATTGCCTCACACATGATGAACAATTGCTCTTTCTATTGTGTTGAGTGCCACACGATATTCACTACACCCAATGCACATTATGCTTGGATTGTCTTGCACTTGACCCATGTGTTTAGACACTTCATTTTATTTGGTGTTGTGAATGATTCCTATGCCAACCATAGACCTTTAATTGAGCAATTTGCCCATGCTTGCTATGATCTTGAGGTAAATGCTTATTCTATTGTTACACATATTTTCATCACTACCTCACATTTGTTTTTCCAAGTGTTTGTTGTCTTTGCTACTTTTGAAGGAATCCCAAGATGGTGCGACATTGGAGAGTGCCCATTTCGAGCTTCAAGATGAAGAGAACTTGGTGATCGACCACTCCTACACGGCCACGCCATCTCTTTCCCATGGTGATTTGGATTTCGATCCGAGGTCGGATCTTTCCCAAGGGAGGGGAGATGATGCGGAGCATCCTATGGACATCATAGTGTCAAGAGTCCGTTTGGCAAGTGACACGTGCGGCATCTACTTCACATACATAAAGGTGAATCATCTCCTTTACACGTGCTCACTTGACCCCTTCGAGGATGGTATACTACTTGACACTTCTCCCGTGTGCATGCATAGGTATTGTCGGAGCTTCACAGATGTTTAGGAGGAGTGCAAGCGCCAAGGAACAACTACACCATCCGCGAGGGAAGGATGGAAGCGACGACGGAAGAAGATGGAGAACAGCTCCCAAGACCCGGACATCCGGCCTCGCCAGCCCGGACATCCGGCCATTCCTGAGCCCCCGGACATCCGGCCCCTCCGAACCCGAGATCAACAAGTGCCACCACTCCAGCCCGGACATCCGGCCCGACTAGCCCAGACATCCGGCCTCCCCTGTCTGCGCACAGTGAAGGGCCGAGGCCCGTGTACCCCTTCTCCCCCCTAGACTATATATACTCCACCTCGTCCAACTTTCTAGGGTTAGCATTGGTTTAGCTCATATTTAGAGATAGAGCATTGCTCATCCACATCGGATCTACTCCACGAGGGAGACCGCGGCCTCTACGGAGAATATCCCTTTGGATTCAAGACCTCCTTGCGGAGAAGATCATCAAGACCCCCTCTTGGGCGGCCCCCTCAAGACCTCCTCACGGAGAAGACCGTTACCTCTTGTATCATCCGTTGTTGACTTTGGATCTTGTATCTTCCTTCATGTTCATGGATCTAGCGCATGTGTGATCATTCTTGTTGGTTTGAGTGTTCTCTTGTGTTCCCTTCATGATTTTCCCCTCGTTTCCCTCCTCGTGTTCTCCGTGTTCATCGCCGGATCCGTTCCTTTCGTGAAAGATCGGGCCACTAGGGTTCTACCCTACATCATCCTTCGTCTCCTCTGGATTGGTATGGTATGGTGCATGGTTGGGTAATGATGCACCGGGAATTAAGTCAATTTGATGCTCAATCCCTCGAATAGGTGGTAATCCCGGTGGCACGTCTTGTGGAAAGACGTCAGCGAACTCCTGCAAAATGTTAGTGACAGCAGGGGGCAAAGAGGAAGGCACGTCCTGGAATGAAAATAATGCCTCTTTGCACACAAAAGCATAGCAAACGGATTTGCTAAAATCTAAATCATCAATATCAGATTTGGTGGCAATTAAACATGCACTTTTCAATTTAATTTCATAAGCAACACTAGATGGTTTATTATTAGGATGCATTTGTTGCTCAAATTCTTTTGCCAGAATCTGATTTTCATTTTTATTTTTCTCCTGTTTTGCTTTATTAGCTCTATTAATATCATCTTTCAAAATGGAATCAGGAGTCATAGGAAGCAAAGTAATATTTTTATCCTTATGAACAAGAGTATACTGATTGTTTCTACCATGGTGTACAGAATTTTTATCAAATTGCCATGGTCTACCAAGTAATAAGGAACATGCTTGCATAGGTACCACATCACAATCAACATAATCAGCATATGTATAGATACTAAAATGCACACGAACAGTACGTGTTACCTTAACCTTGCCACTGTTGTTGAACCATTGGATGTAGTAAGGATGTGGATGTGGTCTTGTGGTGAGAGATAGCTTCTCCACCATCTCCAGGCTAGCCAAGTTATTGCAGATCCCTCCATCTATGATGACGCAAACAGAATGTTCCTTCACAAATCCCTTTGTATGGAACAAATTATGCCTCTGATTTTGCTCAGCTTGTGTAACCTGCACACTCAAAACACGTTGAGCAACTAAACATTCATACCTGTCAGCATCTTCAACAGCCATGTATTGCGTCTCATGATCAGAATCCTCTCCTCCGTGTTCTTCATGTGTAATAAGAGCCAAAGTCTCCTCATCATAGTCACTAGCGGACTCATACCCACCATCCTCAGTAACAATCATCACACGCTGAGATTGGCATTCTCTCACAAAATGTCCTCTTCCCTTACAACGACGACAAATAATATCACTTATGTGCCCTGTTGATGCCATGGAAGAAGAACAGCTCTGCGCAGGTCCGACAGGTGTGCTCTTGGCAGATAGTGGTGGTTGTGCCTGCTTTCTTGTATCACGGCTGGAGGTGGCACCTGATGGAGGTGCTGGTGGAGTGGAAGTCGAGGATGCACGTGGTGTCCATGATGAAGATCGACCTGTAGAAAAGTTAGTTCGTGCCAATGACTGTCGATCCTGCACTTCAAGTTCAGCTTTACAAGCAAGATGCAATAAACGAGTGATATTAGTATACTCCTTATACTCTAGAATGATCTAAATCTCTCTATTTAATCCACCCATAAAACGTGCAAGCATAGCTTCATTCTCCTCAACAATACCACATCTAATCATGTGATACGTCTCTGTCGTATCTACTTTTCCAAACACTTTTGCCCTTGTTTTGGACTCTAACTTGTATGATTTGAATGGAACTAACCCAGACTGACGCTGTTTTCAGCAGAATTGCCATGGTGTTGTTTTATGTGCAGAAAACAAACATTCTCGAATAACCTGAAACTCCATGGAACATCTTAGAAAAAACAATAAAAAATCCTCGCCAAAGATGAAGACCAGGGGGCCCACACCTTTCTCACGAGGGTGGGGGTGCCCCCCTAGGGCGCGCCCCCTACCTCGTGGGCCCCCTGGATGCCCTCCGACGCCAACTCCAACTCTATATATTTGCTTTTGGAGATAAAAAACAGAGAGAAGAAATCATCGCGTTTTACGATACGGAGCCGCCGCCAAGCCCTAAAACCTCTCGTGAGGGCTGATCTGGAGTCTGTTCGGGGCTCCGGAGAGGGGGATTCGTCGCAATCGTCATCATCAACCATCCTCCATCACGAATTTCATGATGCTCACCGCCGTGCGTGAGTAATTCCATCGTAGGCTTGCTGGATGGTGATGGGTTGGATGAGATTTATCATGTAATCGAGTTAGTTTTGTTAGGGTTTGATCCCTAGTATCCACTATGTTCTGAGATTGATGTTGCCATGACTTTGCTATGCTTAATGCTTGTCACTAGGGCCCGAGTGCCATGATTTCAGATCTGAACCTATTATGTTTCCATGAATATATGTGAGTTCTTGATCCTATCTTGCAAGTCTATATTCACCTACTATGTGTTATGATCCGGCAACCCCGGAGTGATAATAATCGGGACCACTCCCGGTGATGACCATAGTTTGAGGAGTTCATGTATTCACAATGTGCTAATGCTTTGTTCCGGTTCTCTATTAAAAGGAGGCCTTAATATCCCTTAGTTTCCAATAGGACCCCGCTGCCACGGGAGGGTAGGACAAAAGATGTCATGCAAGTTCTTTTCCGTAAGCACGTATGACTATATATGGAATACATGCCTACATTATATTGATGAATTGGAGCTAGTTCTGTGTCACCCTATGTTATGACTGTTACATGATGAACCGCATCCGGCATAATTATCCATCACTGATCCGGTGCCTACGAGTTTTCCTTATACTGGTTCTCGCTTATTTACTTTCCGGTGCTACTGTTACAATCACTAAAAAATACCAAAAACATTACTTTTGATGTCTTTACTTTTGTTGACACTACCACCACTATGATACTTATGATGAAACTGCTTCTATGCCTGATACTACTGTGCCCCTTGGTGAATTTCTTGATGAACAAATTGCTAGGGCTAGAGAAAAAGAAATTATTGAATCTGAATACGATGATGATAGTGATGATGAAAATATTCCAATTAGTCCTGAGGGCTATCTTTTTGATATGGAATCTTCTGCCGCTATTTTAGCTTGCAGGGATAGGTATGAGCTTAAGAGGTTATTAGTTAAATGGAACAAAGAATCACTTAGAGATAAAATGAAATCCGACCCTGCTTTTGCTACTTCACCTATTTGTGTTCCTGATAAGGATTATGAGTTCTCTGTTGATCCTGATATAATTACTTTGGTTGAATCTGATCTGTTTTATGGCTATGAATCTCAAACTGTTGTGGCACATCTTACTAAGTTAAATGATATAGCTGCCCTGTTCACTAATGATGAGAGATCACGTTACTTTTATATACTCAAAATATTTCCGTTCTCATTAAAGGGTGATGCTAAGATATGGTTTAATTCTCTTGATCCTGGTTGTGTGCGTAGTCCCCAGGATATGATTTATTACTTCTCTGCTAAATTTTTCCCTGCTCATAAGAAACAAGCTACTTTGAGGGAAATATACAACTTCGTGCAAATTAAAGAAGAGAGTCTCCCACAAGCTTGGGGGAGGCTTCTCAAGTTACTTAATGCTTTGCCTGATCATCCTCTTAAGAAACCTGAAATACTTGATATCTTTTATAATGGACTAACCGATGCTTCCAGAGATTACCTGGATAGTTGTGCTGGTTCTCTTTTCAGGGAAAGAACACCGGATGATGCTGAAATTCTATTGAATAATATGTTGACAAATGAAAATAATTGGGCACCTCCTGAGCCAGCTCCTGCTCGAATTACTGAGTCTATTCCTAAACCAACTCCGAAGAAGAGAGGTGTTCTATTTCTCAGTCCCGAAGATATGCAAGAGGCAAAGAAATCAATGAAAGAAAAAGGTATTAAAGCTGAAGATGTTAAGAATTTACCACCTATTGAAGAAATACATGGTCTTAATTCACCGCCTGTTGAAGAAACATATGATCTTAATTCTTTATTTATTGAAGAACCTCCTGAACCCGATATCCCGACACATGTAGTAAAGGTAAATTCTCTCTATAGATATGATAAAGCTGAAGTTCCTCCTATTAAAATTGCTAGTCAGTGCTTGGATGAGTTTGATAACTTTATATTTAAGCAAGACGACTTTAATGCTTATTTTGGTAGACAATTAAAAGAAAATGCTTATATGATTAGACGCTTGGGTGATTATATGGCTAATATTAAAGGTGAACTTAAACTTGTTAGCAAACATGCTTCTATGGTTACCACTCAAGTAGAACAAGTACTTAAGTCCCAAAAAGAAGTGCTTGATGAAATGAATAGTAAGAAAAATGATTATGTTGTTTGAGTAGCTACTAGAACTGGTAGAATGACTCAGGAACCTTTGTATCTTGAAGGCCACCCTAAGAGAATCGAGCAAGATTCTCAAAGAAATAATATTGATGTTCCTAGTTCTTCTAAAAAGAAGAAGAAGAAAAATGATAGAACTGTACAAACTTCTAGTGAACCTATTGCTGAACCACCTGATAATCCAAATGGTATTTCTATGTCTGATGCTGAAACACAATCTGGTAATGAACATGAACCTAATGAAAATATTAATGATGATGCTCAACCTAGTAATGACAATGATGTAGAAGTTAAACCTGCTGTTGATCTTGATAACCCACAATCAAAGAATCAACGCTATGATAAAAGAGACTTTGTTGCTAGGAAACATGGTAAAGAAAGGGAACCTTGGGTTCATAAACCCATGCCTTTTCCTCTGAAACCATCCAAGAAAAAGGATGACAAGGATTTTGAGCGCTTTGCTGAAATGATTAGGCCTATCTTTTTGCGTATGAGATTAACTGATGTGCTCAAAACAAATCCTTATGCTAAATATATGAAAGATATCATAACTAATAAAAGAAAGATACCGGAAGCTGAAATTTCCACCATGCTTGCTAATTATACTTTTAAGGGTGGAATACCAAAGAAACTTGGAGACCCTGGAGTACCTACTATACCTTTCTCCATTAAAAGAAATTATATTAAAACCACATTATGTGATCTTGGAGCCGGTGTTAGTGTTATGCCTCTCTCTTTGTATCATAGACTTGACTTGAATAAGTTGACACCTACTGAAATATCGTTGCAAATGGCTGATAAATCAACTGCTATACCTGTCGGTATTTGTGAGGATGTGCCTGTTGTGGTTGCAAACGTTACTATTTTAACGAACTTTGTTATTCTTGATATTCCCGAGGATGATACTATGTCTATTATTCTTGGAAGACCTTTTCTTAATACTGCAAGGGCTGTTATTGGTTGCAACAAAGGCAATGTCACTTTTCATGTTAATGGTAATGAGCATACGGTACACTTTCCGAGGAAACAACCTCAAGTTCATAGTATCAACTCTATTGGAAAAATTCCATCGATTATATTTGGAGGTTTTGAATTTCCTCTTCCTACTGTTAAGAAGAAATATGATATTCTTATTATTGGGGATGTGCATATCCCCGTTGAGGCAACTTAGTGTTATTCGAAGTTTCTCCGGTTTCATGATTATCAGAATGAGTTTGTTAACAAGACTTGATCAACCTTGTTAGTGGATTCTTTTTGATGAGCATGAGATGGATGAAACTAGAAGCACAACCCTCTGTACCCCACTTTTACTTTCTGTTATTTATATTAAACAAAGTAAAAATAGTATTTTCTGTCTTTTTCCTAACTTATCCGTGCAATATAAAAATATCCCGAAAATAAAAGTCCTCAGAATGACATGCCAATTTAATATGATTTTTTCGGGAATATTTTAGGATTTACTGTGCAAAAATTACCGCAGGAGGAGCTACCACCTGACTAGGAGGGTGGTGGGTGCGCCCCCCCTCTAGGGCATGCCCCCTGCCTCGTGGGCCCACGGTGGCCCTCCTCCACTTATCCCAGCACCCATCTTCTTCCTCTGTCTCACACAAACCTGAAAAACCAACTCAAGCACGAGTTCCAGCCACTTTTGCTGTGATTTTCGATCTCCTTGCTCAAAGCACCTCTCGCAAAACTTCTTGGGGGGACTGTTCCTTGGTATGTGACTCCTCCTTTGGTCCAATTAGTTTTTGTTCTAGTGCTTTATTCTTTGCAAATTTGTGCTGCATAGGTGACCATGTTCTTGAGCTTGCATGTCAAATTTATATGGTCCCAAGTAGTTCTAATGCTTGATTTAGGCTCTAGGCACTTGTAGGAGTAGTTGCTATCAGTTTTATTGAAGTTGGTTAACTTTTGTTTCAAGTTAGTAAAAATTTCAGAATCTTTCAAAGAAAAACAATATGCTTAGGAAGATGTTCCAAGGTGGTTCCTCTAAGAAGCAAGGACCCAGGATTGCTATGCGCGATGCTGACGAGGATCCACCAAGAGACACTCCAGTACGGCCTTGCGAATGGCCGTCGGAAAATTTTATGGACTGTGCGGGAATTAAAGAAGAATTCAAAGCATATTTGCGCAATGCCGGTCTTGAGGATTTTGAGGCTAACAAATGCCCCCAGTATCATGATCTCACAAGTTCCTTTGTGAGGAGGTTTGAGTATTCATCTTCGCGTAATTCTCCTTCAGTCATGTTTGATCTCTATGACAAATCTTATACCATGCACTTAGAGGATTTCACTTCTGCTTGCAAACTTGCATCATGGGGCAGTATTAGGGATCCCCCTAAATCTGAATTTAGAAACTTTCTTGCTAGTATACTGTGGGGGAATCTAGAGATATAACGCAGGCTACCATAGGGAGCATTCACTTTCCTGCTATACATTATTTTGCTCTCTTCATCGGTAAATGCATAAATGCTAAGGATGAAGCATGTCATATATGTGTCCCTGATCTTGGCATTCTTTGGAGTGCTGTGTTAGGAGACCAATCTTATCATATGGGAGCCATTGTAGCTCGTAGGTTGCATCCTAATAGACATAATGGAGATTTCGTTGGAGGAATTTATGCAACCCGCTTAGCTCATTTTCTTGAGATAGACATTCGTGAGGGTGATACGGAGTTGCCTCCTACATATTTAGATTATGACTCTATGGCTTCGCACCAGTTTGTCGAGAGGCCTGAATCACCTCTCTTATATCGTTTAATTTTTGACAAACGATGTGTTTTCCGTATTACTCTCCTTGCTCCTGCCTTCTTTGATTCACAGACAAAAAGAAGATATGTTATTACCAGAGAGGAGGCAGAAGAGTACGAGAGGAGAGCGGAGGCAGATCGACTCCATGCTGCAGCTCAGCAGGCGATAACCGCTGCACATCAGTATGATCCCAACTATTCCTCATCACAGTACGACCCCAACAACTATTATTATGGATATCCGCCAGGCCAGCCGTGTCCATAGACCAACTTAGGCCAAAAGCCTAATCTTGGGGGAGTACATATTTCTCACCGACATTACATTTATGTTCACACACACTCATTGCTAAATGTCGGTGCTCATACTCTTTCACTGTAATATCCATGCTAGTTTATTTTCTTTTTCCTGCTTTATTCTTGTGTGTTTGTTAAACCTTAAGAAAAACCAAAAAAAATTAGTAGTAGTTTATTTTTCTGCTGTAGTAGTAATAATTAAAAAGAAAACCCCAAAATATTTCCCGTTCTTCTTTTGCTTGTTGGGAGCTTTCCTGTGTAAATAGTTTTATTTCTTTTCTTTTATTTGGGGGTCAGTAGGAGAAGACCAAAATTAAATTGTTGAAGTGGCTCTTATATGTATTATTGTTGATTTAACCAAGAGCCCATATTGCCTTGTCTTCTCCTGTTTATTGAATGCTCGCAGATTCCAGCTTAGTCCAATGCACGTACACTCTTATTATTATTCACATCGTTCGGTCGTGCAAGTGAAAGGAAATTATGATGATATATGATGGGCTGACTGAGATGAGAAAAGCTGGTATGAACTTGTCCTCTTTTGTTTTTGTAAATATGATGAGTCCCTCGTTCTTGATTCAGCTTATTATGAATAAACATGTTTGCAATGACAATTAGAGATCATAGTTGCTTGTGCCATGATTGATTAGCTATGAGTTATAATGATTTACCTTGTGTGCCAATATGCTATTGAGATGGTTATGATGTGGTATGATGGGGTGGTATCCTCCTTTGAATGATTTAAGTGACTTGACTTGGAACATGTTCACGCATGTAGTTGAAACAAAATCAACATAGCCTTCACGATATTTATGTTCATGGTGGATTATATCCTACTCATGCTTGCATCCAATGTTTATTAATTTTAATGCATGTACATGGCTATTCTCGCTCTCTAGTTGGTCGCTTCCCAGTCTTTTGCTAGCCTTCACTTGTACTAAGCGGGAATACTACTTGTGCATCCAATCCCTTAAACCCCAAAGTTATTCCAGATGAGTCCACCATACCTTCCTATATGCGGTATCTACCTGCCGTTCCAAGTAAATTTGTATGTGCCAAACTCTAAACCTTCAAATAATCATTTTCTTTTGTATGCTCGAATAGCTCATGTATCAACCAAAGCTGTCCTTATATTCCGTGTTAGGCGGGTTATTCTCAAGAGGAGTGGACTTCGCTCCTCACTCACGAGATAAATGGCTGGTCACCGGGATGCCCAGTCCCATGATTTATGCAAACTAAATTCAAATTAATTGCAAACAAATCTCCCCCTGGTACCTGATGTATGTTGGAGGCACTCGTTGTTTCGAGCAAGCCATGGATTGATGCTTGTTGGTGGAGGGGGAGTATAAACTTTACCATTCTGTTTGGGAACCGCCTATAATGTGTTTAGCATGGAAGATATCGCCATCTCTTAGTTGTTACATTGACAATGAAAGTATATCGCTCAAAATACAATTTATCTCTATTTCAAAACTGAGCTCTGGCACCTCTACAAATCCCTGCTTTTCTCTGCGAAGGTCCTATCCATTTACTTTTATGTTGAGTCATCACCCTCTTATTAAAAAGCACTAGCTGGAGAGCACATCTGTCATTTGCATTCATCACTATTAATTTATATTGGGTATGACTATGATTGGATCTTTTTTACCATGAATTACAATGTCTAGTCAGTCCTTGATCTTTAAAGGTGCTCTGCATTTATGTTTTGCGGTCTCAGAAAGGGCTAGCGAGATACCATCTTGTTATATCATATTATGATTGTTTTGAGAAAGTGTTGTCATCCGAGATTTATTATTATGGCTTGCTAGTTGATTATGCTATTGATATGACTAATTATGAGACCTGAGAATTATTGCAAATATGGTTAGTTATGATCTATGCTGAAAACTTGAATGCTGGCTTGACATAGTTACACCAACAAGAGCAAACCGAGTTTGTAAAAGTGTTTCTTTCTTTCTTTCAGTTTGTCAACTAAATTGCTTGAGGACAAGCAAGGGTTTAAGCTTGGGGGAGTTGATACGTCTCCGTCGTATCTACTTTTCCAAACACTTTTGCCCTTGTTTTGGACTCTAACTTGTATGATTTGAATGGAACTAACCTGGACTGACGTTGTTTTCAGCAAAATTGCCATGGTGTTGTTTTATGTGCAGAAAACAAATATTATCGGAATGACCTGAAACTCCATGGAACATCTTAGAAAAAATAATAAAAATCCTTGCTGAAGATGAAGACCAGGGGGCCACACCCTTCTCACGAGGGTGGGGGGCGCCCCCCCTAGGGCGCGCCCCCCTACCTCGTGGGCCCCCTGGATGCCCTCCGACGCCAACTCCAACTCTATATATTTGCTTTCGGAGAGAAAAAATCAGAGAGAATAAATCATCGCGTTTTACGATACGGAGCCGCCGCCAAGCCCTAAAACCTCTCGGGAGGGATGATCTGGAGTCCGTTCGGGGCTCCGGAGAGGGGGATTCATCGCCGTCGTCATCATCAACCATCCTCCATCACCAATTTCATGATGCTCACCGCCGTGCGTGAGTAATTCCATCGTAGGCTTGCTGGACGGTGATGGGTTGGATGAGATTTATCATGTAATCGAGTTAGTTTTGTTAGGGTTTGATCCCTAGTATCCACTATGTTCTGAGATTGATGTTGCTATGACTTTGCTATACTTAATGCTTGTCACTAGGGCCCAAGTGCCATGATTTCAGATCTGAACCTATTATGTTTCCATGAATATATGTGAGTTCTTGATCCTATCTTGCAAGTCTGTATTCACCTACTATGTGTTATGATCCGGCAACCCCGGAGTGATAATAATCGGGACCACTCCCGGTGATGACCATAGTTTGAGGAGTTCATGTATTCAGTATGTGCTAATGCTTTGTTCCATTTCTCTATTAAAAGGAGGCCTTAATATCCCTTAGTTTACAATAGGACCCCGCTGCCATGGGAGGGTAGGACAAAAGATGTCATGCAAGTTCTTTTCCATAAGCATGTATGACTATATACGGAATACATGCCTACATTATATTGATGAATTGGAGCTAGTTCTATGTCACCCTATGTTATGACTGTTACATGATGAACCGCATCCGGCATAATTATCCATCACTGATCCGGTGCCTATGAGTTTTCCATATACTGGTTCTCGCTTATTTACATTCCCGCTGCTACTCTTACAATCACTACAAAATACCAAAAACATTACTTTTGCTGTCTTTACTTTTGTTGCCGCTACCACCACTATCATATTACTGTGCTACTAAACACTTTGCTGCTGATACTAAGTTTCCAGGTGTGGTTGAATTGACAACTCAGCTGCTAATACTTGAGAATATTCTTTGGCTCCCCTTGTGTCGAATCTATAAATTTGGGTTGAATACTTTACCCTCGAAAGCTGTTACGATCCCCTATACTTGTGGTTTATCATCATGCCAGTTTGTAATTCCTGATAATATTCTGAGGAGAGACGTGTTCCTGCTGCTGTTTGTGCTTTCACTAGCTTTGCATGTGTTTGGTGGTCTGAACATTGTAGATTATATCTTATTCCAGCTACTTGGGCTGCTTTGAAAACTGCTATGCGTACTTGTTGGGTTCCACCATATTATGAACATGAATTACTTCAAAAATTGCAGCATTTAAGACAAGGAAAATATTCTGTAGAAGAATATTATCAGGAATTTCAAACTGGCATGATTAGATGTGGTATTGTTGAGGAGAATGAAGCTATGCTTGCACGTTTTATGGGTGGATTAAATAGAGAGATTCAGACCATTCTAGAGTATAAGAAGTATACAAATATCACTCGTTTATTCCATCTTGCTTATAAAGCTGAACATGAAGTGCAGGATCGACAGGCATTGGCGCGAACTAACTTTTCTGCAGGTCGATCTTCATCATGGACACCACGTGCATCCAGTATTTCCACTGCACCAGCACCTCCATCAGGTGCCACCTCCAGCCGTGATACAAGAAAGCAAGCACAACCACCACTATCTGCCAAGAGCACACCTGCTGGGCCTGCACAGAGTTCTTCTTCTTCCATGGCATCAACAGGGCACAAAAGTGATATTATTTGTCGTCGTTATAAGGGAAGAGGACATTTTGCGAGAGAATGCAACTCTCAGCGTGTGATGATTGTTACTGAGGATGGTGGGTATGAGTCCGCTAGTGACTATGATGAGGAGACTTTGGCTCTTATTACACATGAAGAACACGGTGGAGAGGATTCTGATCATGAGACGCAATACATGGCTGCTGAAGATGCTGACAGGTATGAATGTTTAGTTGCTCAACGTGTTTTGAGTGTGCAGGTTACACAAGCTGAGAAAAATCAGAGGCATAATTTGTTCCATACAAAGGGAGTTGTGAAGGAACGTTCTGTTTGCGTCATCATAGATGGAGGGAGCTGCAATAACTTGGCTAGCATGAAGATGGTGGAGAAGTTATCTCTCACCGCAAGACCACATCCACATCGTTACTACATTCAATGGTTCAACAACAGCGGCAAGGTTAAGGTAACACGTACTGTTCGTGTGCATTTTAGTATCTCTACATATGCTGATTATGTTGATTTTGATGTGGTACCGATGCAAACATGTTCCTTATTACTTGGTAGACCATGGAAATTTGATAAAAATTCTGTACACCATGGTAGAAACAATCAGTATACTCTTGTTCATAAGGATAAAAATATTACTTTTCTTCCTATGACTCCTGATTCCATTTTGAAAGATGATATTAATAGAGCTAATAAAGCAAAACAGGAGTGAAAATCAGATTGTGGCAAAAGAATTTGAGCAACAAATGCAGCCTAATAATAAACCATCTAGTGTTGCTTCAGAAATTAAATTGAAAAGTGCATGTTTACTTGCCACCAAATCTGATATTGATGATCTAGATTTTAGAAAATCTGATTGCTATGCTTTTGTGTGCAAGAGGCATTATTTTCATTCGAGGACGTGCCTTCCTCTTTGCCTCCTGCTGTGACTAACATTTTGCAGGAGTTCGCTGACGTCTTTCCACAAGACGTGCCACCGGGATTACCACCTATTCGAGGGATTGAGCATCAAATTGACTTAATTCCTGGTGCATCGCTGCCTAACCGTGCGCCATACCGTACCAATCTAGAGGAGACGAAGAAGACTGTGCGTCAAGTACAGGAGCTTCTCGACAAAGGTTATATACGCGAATATCTTAGTCCTTGTGCAGTTCCTATTATATTAGTGCCCAAAAAGGATGGTACGTCGCGTATGTGTGTTGATTGTAGAGGCATTAATAATATTACTATTCGTTATCGTCATCCTATTCCTAGGCTAGACGACATGCTTGATGAATTGAGTGGCTCTCACTTCTAGGGAAAACCCTAGCAGCAGCGCGGGTTTTAGGTATAGCAGTAGCGCAGGGTACCGCGCTACTGATACAGCGCTACAGCTAACCTATAGCAGCAGCGCGTGTGCACCCGCCCTACTGCTATACAAGCGTAGCAGCAGTGGGTAGCAAGCAAGCGCGCTACTGCTAATAGCTCTAGCGCACTTTATTAGGCCGCGCTACTGCTAGTGGCACGCTGCTGCTAACTTTTCTCCACTCGCTACTGCTAATTTTATTAGTTTTTGTTTTTTTTCTGCATATTTGTTTTGTATTTGAACAGGCTTTATACAAGAATCTTGAGCACATATAAATGTCATCATCATACACATACAAATGGCTGCGTGACCACAAATGTAATCATAGCATATACATACAAATAGTCTCATCATAATCATCTCGAAAATAGTGATACATGCAAGTCTCAAATATTTGCAACTACAACGTCATCCATCTAAACAATGGTATACACGAGAAGAGCTATCACTATGAGTGAGAGCAGAACTATGCAGTACATGACGCGGCTGTTACGAGTCCTGTCTCGCGCTAGCGTGAACCTCAAGTAACTAGCTTCGGCTTCTTGTCTGGTTTTGAAGCCTTTATGGCTGGCGCCCGAGACCCCATTCACTTGCGCTTGACACTCAGGCCACTCGTTGTACACACCCGAAACCTTCCCTTTGTACACAATATAGCACTACCATCTCGCAATCAAGAAACTAGGTACCTGTTAGAGATGCAACTTCATCAAGAGGATGTACAATCATATGCAACAAAATATACTAGAGCAACACGAAAAAGAAAGGGTTAGCAACTAGATGCAAAATACAGTACACAAACTAATTAATAACTAGAGGTCCGCAGGTCATCGTACCCAAACTAACAAAGTAGCATTACGCAAGTTCGGCAGGGACCATGGACATCACAAAGTTTCATCGCTACAGAAAGTATACAAGTTCAACCGACACATATCATCATCATCGGCATCGTAAACCACAAGAAGTTCCATCCTTCCATATCATCGAGGATAGACCCTAGCTTCTTGAATGGCGTGAGGTCCTGACGTTGCATGCCTATGCGAATTCGGACGTCGGCTCACGATTTAGGGCCGTGGTGGAACATCCCCTTCTCATTGATGACTTCTTATTGCAATGTCCCTTTGGATGCTAAAGAAGTCATCTCTAAGTTTATAATCTGCTTCTCCATGAGATTCTACCCACTTGCGGATATGATCATCGTTTTTGGTTGTCATACGAAGCTTTTGGTGATTTGTGTTGAACTCAATCATGAGATCAAGGATGTAGAATCCATATTTCTTGCTTGGTTTTGGGACATGGATGCAGTAGAAGTTAGTTTTATGCGCGAAACCCATCTTCTTGTTCCTTTATTTCTTGATCTGCACATGGCCACCTCTAATGTTGAAGCCTTCGAGAGCATCACCTAGAATATTCATTATGTGGGTGTAGTCCTTCTTCTCGTAGTCTCTGGAAGGGTCGAAATACACGGCATGGGAGACCCGCGGGTAAAGAACGATAAGGACGGCGCGCCCGTTGCTGCGGAGAAAAGACACCTCAAATTATTCTCCATATGAGCGAGAAGGAATGATTGAAATGTACGAAATGGTTGTCCGGAACTGACTTACTTTGGATGATAAGGCATGAGGACAGTGATGAGGACATCAATACCATTGTTACACCCACAACCCCTGCTGCTATACATACTGGACCAATTACTAGAGCTCGCGCACGCCAATTGAATTATCAGGTACTTTCGTTTCTTGGTAACGATTCTAATGCTCATGAGAATATGATGTTGCCTAAATTGGATACATTTGTTTTCCTTACAAATGAAGGGCCTAGCTTGCACAAGAAAGATGAACCTTGGAGCAAGTTCAAGCATGGAGATGATGGCATGCGCAAGGGGATAAAGAACGGAGTTACAAGTGATGATTTCAGGACTTTGAAGCCACCATAAGGAGTGCATGAAGCCTTGGACGAAATATACAAGATGTCACTTCATTAATTTCGTCCAGAGGCTATTCTAGGTGCTGCGTCACCTTATTATTGGGCCAGGCCCATGTATTTTTGAAATTCTTAAGTATAGGCAGTTTTTAGAGTCCGTATGTGTGGGGAAACAAGAGTTAGGGTTGGTTTCGGACCCCTCCTCCAAGGGCCACGAAATTCCCCCTCTCTCCTCCATATATACAGCCCTTAGGGCATCGTTTAGACTTTGGGTTTTGTTTAGACTAAAAGTTCGGCATAGCTGCAACTTCGCGTACTTCGTTTGTGTAACGCCCCAAGACCGGAGCTTCAGATGCCTTCCAGGGTTTCCGGGTTTCATCGTGTGATTTCTTTGGTTCGTTGCATCATGTCATCATGCCATCATCTCATAAATCTTTTGCAACTCAACTAAATAAATTGCATGGATCTTTGGTCCATTTAAATCGAGGGAATTCACATGGTAATTCTCTTTATAACATATCCTCCCAATATTAGGGAGCTAAATAAAAATATTCCATTCGTTTGGATTCACCGCAAACACACTTGCAAAATATCCCAATGCCTTTGTTATCTTAATTCTTGGTCTCCAACATTGCCATATATTATTTCATCATATTCCAGAGCTCCACCAAAAAACCTGAACATTTTTGGCCACACCGAACCTAGTCCCAATTCAAAACCATTTGAATTATATTCAAATGAATTTGAATTTAATTCCTGCAATCTGGCCACTTCTATTTTTCTGTGGTCATGTTTATTTTTTATGAGTCTAGGAAAATGTCCTCCTGCTCAAACTCTTTTCCCTAACCCCCCTTATTTTTCCTCTCTCTCTATTTCTTTTCGATTAAAGAAGAAAGAGAGGAGAGGGAGAGCCCAATCCAGCAAGCCCAGCTGACCCCTCCTCTCTACTGGGCCGGCCCCAAGCCCACCTAACGTTGCTAACCCTAGGCCCGAGCGAAACCCTCTCCTGGTCGATCCCCTCCTCGTTCGGTCATTCCCACCAGCGCCGCCAACCTCTTCTTTTCCTCCTCTCGCTCTCTTCCTCCTGCATGCTCTTCTTGTCCAACCTCTCCTCGTCCAGGAGCTCGTCCATCCTCGCGCCAGAGGCTTCCCTGCCGACCTCGTCGACCGCGCGGCTGCCTGCAAGCTCCAACGAGGCCCCACGCCCGTTCCCCATCTCTCTCCCCTCTCCTCGCTCGCGCACCGGAGAGGAGCCCCCCGCGCCAGTTCCTCCCCGGGAGCTGCGTGTGCTCCTCCATCCAGTCGCCGCCCAGTGCGTGGTCTCCATGGTTGCGCCCGTTGCCATCGGCCGACCCCGTTGCTACCCGTCGCACGCATACACGCAGAAGAGGATCTCCTTGCCTGCGACCCCTCCGGTTGCCGCGCTACCATCAGGCGTGTCCTCCTTGCGCCCGAAGCTCTTGCTTCTCTTTGTCGCGCCCAACCGCTTGTTTGCCGATGTAGCTCCTGCCTTTGGTCGGGCATGATCCTTCTGGACCGCACCATCTTGCCTCCTCGCGCGCCCGTGGTCCTCCAAAGGCCTGCGCTGCCTCGCCCGCCTATCAGGAACGCCATGGCTGCCGCCCCATGGAGTTCCACTGGCCCCGATCCTATTGGGAATCAGACGAGCCCCGTGTCTGCTTCCTGCCACTATCCACCACCATCGCCTCCTTGCTGCTACCCAACCGAGGCCTTGTGATGCTTCGTTTCGTATCAAAAGACCATCAAGACCGGCAAGACTCCGACTCCGAACGCCAAGTACTGCTACAAACCCGAAGAATTCGGATGCATCAAGTCCCTGAGGAGACCTGTTTTTCGTCAAGTACCCCTTCGAGCTATCAATACCGCAAGCGCCATGTTCCACGACGTCCCAAGTACCCTGAGAACGTTTGTACCTCTACCATCGCCGTGGATCCGACAAGTACCCCTACATCAAGTGTACCTCTACCGTCGTCATCGGAATCTCTAAGAACATCAAGCACCCCTTCGAGATGACGAGACCGAAAAGTTCAAATGACCCAAAGTACCTCTCCGAAAACGAGACGTATACCGCTACCGTTGCAAGAATCGAGACCGACAAGTCCGAAGAAGCAAGTACCACTCTGAACCATGTATGCCAACCGTCGCCGAAGACTCGTGTAACGCAAACGTCAAGTTCAACTACCATCGCGTGAACCGCTACTTCCCACGAAGACCCTGTGAACAACTACTTCCCCTTCGACATGTGTACCCCTACCGCCGAACTCGATCTGTTCCGATAATGCACGCTTCGAAGGTGTAACCCCGTGACGACGTCCGTGAACGAATGCTTGCGATGTTTGAGATGCTCGTGTTTGCACCATGTCCAAATTGTCACTCGTTTCCTTGTCACCAACTCGTGGGACACCCGGAATCCGGGAGCGCCCCAGCATCTTTTGCATGCATCCGCACACTTCTCCTTTGCATCGGTATCTCAATCGAGTTACCGGAACCAAAACGCTGCCGTGGCACCCTTTTCGTGATCGTTGCCGTGGCACCCCTTTCGTTTCCGCCATGATGACAAATGCTTCATAATGCTCTTGTCAACTTTTAATAAAAATTGCATAAACTTGTTCATGTCATTCGCATCATGATAACAACAATTAAAAATGCTTAAAATTGTTTTTGCATTAAAATGGTAATGCATATGGGGATTTACCGGATTTGTTGTTTGTTATATCCGGCCCCATTTAAATTGTTTAAATGTTATAGTTTTTTTATGATTCACCTCTTGCCATGTTAACCAACATTTAATATAGTTGAGTACCTAACCGGGAGAGAACTAAATAATTGATGTGGTATTTCGTCAATATGCAACCCGTTGCATATTGAGCTCCACTTAATTTGTATTTTTGGTTGTTGCACTTTGCCATGTCATGCATATTTAAACCGGACATGCATCATACTTGGTTGTGCATCATGCCATGTTTATGTGGTGGTTGTTTACTATGTTGTTTGCTTTCTTTCCGGTGCACTTCGTCTCGGTAATCCGGTAACATCGTGTTGTGAGGATTCGTTCGACAACGTCCGTTTATCTTCTTCGTGGACTCGTTCTTCTTCCTTGCGGGATCTCAGGCAAGATGACCATAGCCTCGAAATCACTTCTATCTTTGCTTGCTTAGTTGCTCGCTCTTTTGCTATGCCTATGCTGCAATACCTACCACTTGCTTATCATCCCTCCCATATTGTTGAACCAAGCCTCTAACCCACCTTGTCCTAGCAAACCGTTGTTTGGCTATGTTACCGCTTTGCTCAGCCCCTCTTATAGCATTGTTAGTTGCAGGTGAAGATTCAAGTTTGTTCCTTGTTGGAACATGGACATGTTGTTCCTTGTTGGAACATGTTTACTTGTTGGGATATCACAATATCTCTTATCTAATTAATGGATCTATATACTTGGTAAAGGGTGGAAGGCTCGGCCTTATGCCTGGTGGCTTGTTCCACTCTTGCGACCCTAGTTTCCGTCATATTGGTGTTATGTTCCCGGATTTTGCGTTCCTTACGCGGTTGGGTTATAATGGGAACCCCTTGACAGTTTGCATTGAATAAAACTCCTCCAACAAGGCCCAACATTGGTTTTACCATTTGCCACCTAGCCTATTTTTCCCTTGGGTTAGGCCAGCCCAAGGGTCATCTTTATTTTAAACCCCCGGGCCAATGCTTGTCTAAGTGTTGGTCCAAACTAGAGCCCCTCGCAGCCCCACCTCGGGGAAACTCGAGGGCTGGTTTTAGTTGTACAGATTGCTTATCACGTGTTGCCCTGAGAACGAGAAATGTGCAGCTCCCATCAGGATGTCGGCGCATCGGGCGGTCTTGCTGGACTTGTTTTACCATTGTCGAGGATGTCTTGTAACCGGGATTCCGAGTCTGATCGGGTCTTCCCGCTAGAAGGAATATCCTTCGTTGACCGTGAGAGCTTGTGATGGGCTATGTTGGGACACCCCTGCAGGGTTATGAACTTTTGAAAGCCGTGCCCGCTGTTATGGGTAGATGGGAATTTGTTAATGTCCGGTTGTAGAAAACCTGAAGTTGACCTTAACTAAAATGCACCAACCGCGTGTGTAACCGTGATGGTCTCTTTCCGGCGGAGTCCGGGAAGTGAACACGGTGTTGGAGTTATGCTTGACGTAGGTTGTTCTAGGATCACTTCTTGGTCATAGTTTTATCGACCATGCCTTGCCTTCTCTTCTCGCTCTCATTTGCGTATGTTTAGCAACCATATATGCTAGTTTCTTGCTGGAGCTCCACCTCATACCTTTTACCCTTCCTATAAGCTTAAATAGTCTTGATCGCGAGGGTGTGAGATTGCTGAGTCCCCGTGACTCACAGATACTTCCAAAACCAGATTGCAGGTGCCGAGGATACCGTGCAGATGACGAAACCAAGCTCAAGGAGGAGCTCGATGAAGATCTTGTCCTTTGTGTTGTTTCAGTCTAGTTGATTAGTAGTGGAGCCCAGTTGGGGTCGATCTGGGATCTGTGTAGCATTTGGGGTATTCTTCTTTTATTTTGGCTCCGTAGTCGGGCCTTGATTGTATTTGGATGATGTAATGCTTTATTCATGTATTGTGTGAAGTGGCGATTGTAAGCCAACTATGTATCTCTTTGCCTTATGTATTACATGGGTTGTGTGAAGATTACCTCACTTGCGACATTGCTTTCAATGCGGTTATGCCTCTAAGTCGTGCTTCGACACGTGGGAGATATAGCCGCATCGAGAGCATTATAAGTTGGTAATCAGAGCCTTCCCCGACCTTAGGAGCCCCCTGCTTGATCGAATCGCTGGCGTTGTTGAGTCTAGAATTGTTTTGAGTCATTTAGGAATTATATATATTGGAGAGTTAGGTCTTCTTTTTACTCCTCGGTCCCTTCGTCGCTCTGGTGAGGCATCCTGATGTAGAGTTTTGACTCTTCTCTTCTCAGATTTCACTAAAAAAATTTAGGATCACGCGGGTATCTTGGAATCATTCCGATGGTTTTGTGAAGAGAACATTGTTCTTGGTGCCTCCTGACATTTAGGGGTTGTGGCAGTGTCCCGGGGAGTTGAGCTCCGAGGTGTTTTCGTCACAATTTTATCGTTGCAGTTCTGGAATAGCTGAGTTTAGTTTCGCCGACATCGAAAATCTCTTTTATGAAGTTGTTGGTGAGATAACCTCGACGCCACCCAGTACTAGGGTGGGAGTTCGGGAGTATTGCCATAACTCGTATGACGGATGCTTTTCGAAGGTTGAGGTAGATGATTTCCGAAGGTTTCTTGGTTATGTGTTGAAGGATGGATACAACTGGATGTAGGATTTGTTAGTTTTGGGTGAGATATTATGCTTCCCCTGTATCCCCAACACCTGATTGCATAACTGGGAAAATTTCGGGAGTTTATAAGTGGGAATTCAAGTAGCTCTTAGGATATCTTTCCGACAGATGTATGATTTGAAATTGGGGTTCCACGTCTAGTGGTCCGCCTATTCACGGTTGGTTTTACAGTTGTCTCGTTGTGTCTTAAAGAGTCCTTGGCTATGCCGACTCGGGGACGCTTCGTATGTCATGTGCACTTCCTTGTACATGATGGTGATGTACGATCGAGCCCGTGTAGGCCCCACCACGAAAACTTCGGACGAAATATCTATCATATGTTTGTTCTGGCTTATTCTGCAAGCCAATCCTTGTTTTGTTTTGAGTTGTGGTATTCGAGTTGCTTCGAAGTCAAATGTTCATTCCATAGTTTTTCCAAGCGGTGTTCTCATACCCCGATGTGAATACTAATCCTTCTTGATAATCGAGATTGTCATGTCAATCCTTTTCAACCGGCGAGTTTTCTCTTCAAGTGGATCCTATCATTTCAACATTCGCAAGATCAACTCAAGTCTTCTCAATGGTGTTTGTTTCATCTGTCTCCAAGTTGCCTTTGTTTTTCCCGCCCACCCACCCTTTTCCTTCAAGGACTCAAATTTCTGAATCAAGTATCCATTTTATTCATGTGAAGTCTCTCCATTCTTTTCCGTCAATATTCTTATCCGGTGATTCTCATGAAGATCCTAACGGAACCTCAAGTTCATCATTATTCATTCTCTTTCTTCTCTGGTGGGACCAATTCAAGCTTTGTGGATCATATCCTTTTCCTTGTTTCAAATACCCTCTCATGCCGGTGCACCTCATAATCATTCCACGCTCGCTATTCTATTGTTCCAGAGTGCTCAAGATATCTCGAAGATTCGTGTTTCCACTCTGCATTCGGTCAAGCTCTTTCGAGATTGGTATCTCATTCAAGCCATTTTAATTCAACCGGTGCATTCTCTCTTTTAAATCATTTCAATGGTGTTTCTCTTGAGTGGGCCCACAGGTCTTTTCCAGGATCTTACCTGACTCTTCTATTTTCCCGGAGCTATCCTAAATTCTTTTTGAAGTTAGATGTAAGAATGGGTTATCATCAGTCAAATGCCTTCTCCAAGATCGTTTTCAAATTCTATTCATTGTTGGCTCTACCTCTTCGCTTTTCATTCTCCCGGAGTATCTCAACAACTCTTGGTGGTGTTCCTCATCGTCATTCTCGGATTTTGAAGACCAAAGAAGAGTTTCTCTTTAATCTTGCTCAATTCTCCTCAAGATTCATGATTCTAGTTTGAGGCCATCCTCTCATAATTGTTTTTGATTGTGGGAAATATTTTCATCCTTCCGGAGCAATTCAAGAGTGTTCTCAGTTTGCTATCTGGAGTCAATAAATTCAGGTTTATTCATTCTCAGCTTTCAGTTATCATTCTCCAATCTTACCGGTGTTTCGTTCAAGTGATCTCTAATCGGATCGTGATCTCTTTGTTCTCATGTATCTAAATCCTCTCAAGCATCTTCGTTCATTTTATAATTCTTCCCGGTGTTTCTTTATCTTCTCTTCATTCATTTTCAATTCTTACGGTGGTTCGTTCAAGAGTTCCTCTTCCTTTGTTTATCATATCAATTCATTCGTCTTTTTCCAATCCTACCGGTGGTTCGTTGAAGACCTTCTCAAGTTTGCGCTACAAGAATAAGTAGTATGCCAAATCCATTGCTTGTCATCAATTTTAATTGATGAGGGATACGCATAATGTAATTCTTACTCCTGTTTCTTCCAAGTGATTAATTCTTTATTCTGGAGGCTCATCAAATTCTCGGTTTCATTTGTTTCATCTTTTCTTTCTCGGAGTTCCAAGGTCTAATTGTCACGGAGATCCATCTAAATCATTACAAGGTTTCACCTTGTGTTTTCAACTTCTCTTTCTTTTCGTTATCCTTTTGTTTACCGGAGTTCTTCATGGAGGCTCTACATGTTGGTTCATCAAGGATTTAATTCCTTCTCGAACTGTTCATTGAGATTCTTTTCAGAGAAGCTCAAGCATTCTTCATCTTGCAATCCAGAGTGCAATTTCTTTCCACCGTATCTTTGGAGGTGGTATTATGTCATTCTTGATAATTTGAGTTCATGTTCCATGATTCACATGTTGTTAAGAATGAGATATTTTAAATCCATCTACCTCATCGCTGGAGTATCTTGGGTTATATTTCACCTAAAGCCTTCCCTAAGGATTGTTGCTATCTATGGTGCTTATAAATGACCCAAGTTCTTCGTTTATCCTCCCGGTGAGATAAGTTTTCTCGTCTACTTGTTCTTATCAATCCAATCTATTGCTTCTAGTAGTGGCAGAATTTCACCTCATAATTTCGAGATGTTTTCCATAAGTCCACTACAACATTGTTCTTTTCGTTGTTGGTTTTCCAACAACTCCGTGCGACCCTTCTCTTTAAGATGCTTTTCAAGCTCAACGGAGGTAGAACATGTTGTTTTTCTTCTCCGTTCTTTTGTTCCGACGATCTACCTTTTATTCCTTGATCCGGAGGCATTGTGATGTTGCTCAATTCAACCCATCTTCTTGTTTTGTTAGGATCGTGTTCTTTTCATGCTTATCTATTTAACCGGAGTATTGTGTTATCTACTCAAGTTCCTTCATCTTATCAAGTCTTGCATCCCTTTTCAACCGGAGTGTTTTCAACTTCCTTCATCTCCGTTGTATTCTTTCTTTCAATTTGTTCAACTTTTCAAGGTTCTTTGATCTCACTCGTTTGTCAAAGAAGCATCTTAGTTTTACCTCTCCTCTTTCTCTTCCGTTCTCCCTCCGGTGCCATTCTAGATCTCGGGACGAGATCCTCTCGTAGTGATGGAGTGTTGTAACGCCCCAAGACCGGAGCTTCAGATGCCTTCCAGGGTTTTCGGGTTTCGTCGTGTGATTTGTTTGGTTCGTTGCATCATGTGCATTGCATCATGTCATCATGCCATCATCTCATAAATCTTTTGCAACTCAACTAAATAAATTGCATGGATCTTCGGTCCATTTAAATCGAGGGAATTCACATGGTAATTCTCTTTATAACATATCCTCCCAATATTAGGGAGCTAAATAAAAATATTCCATTCGTTTGGATTCACCGCAAACACACTTGCAAAATATCCCAATGCCTTTGGTATCTTAATTCTTGGTCTCCAACATTGCAATATATTATTTCATCATATTCCGGAGCTCCATCAAAAAACCCAAACATTTTTTGCCACACCGAACCTAGTCCCAATTCAAAACCATTTGAATTATATTCAAATGAATTTGAATTTAATTCCTGCAATCTGGCCACTTCTATTTTTCTGTGGTCATGTTTATTTTTTATGAGTCTAGGAAAATTGTCCTCCTGCTCAAACTCTTTTCCCTAACCCCCCTTCTTTTTCCTCTCTATCTATTACTTTTCGATTAAAGAAGAAAGAGAGGAGAGGGAGAGCCCAATCCAACAAGCCCAGCTGACCCCTCCTCTCTACTGGGCCGGCCCCAAGCCCACCTAACGCTGCTAACCCTAGGCCCGAGCGAAACCCTCTCCTGGCCGATCCCCTCCTCGTTCGGTCGTTCCCACCAGCGCCGCCAACCTCTTCTTTTCCTCCTCTCGCTCTCTTCCTCCTACGTGCTCTTCTTGTCCAACCATTCCTCGTCCAGGAGCTCGTCCATCCTCGCGCCAGAGGCTTCCCTGCCGACCTCGTCGACCGCGCGGCTGCCTGCAAGCTCCAGCGAGGCCCCGCGCCCGTTCCCCATCTCTCTCCCCTCTCCTTGCTCGCGCACCTGAGAGGAGCCCCCCACGCCAATTCCTCCCGCGAGCTGCATGTCCTCCTCCAGCCAGTCGCCGCCCAGTGCCTGGTCTCCATGGTTGCGCCCGTTGCCGTCGGCCGACCCCGTTGCTACCCGTCGCGCGCATGCACGCAGAAGAGGATCTCCTCGCCTGCGACCCCTCCGGTTGCCACGCTACCATCAGGCGTGTCCTCCTTGCGCCCGAAGCTCTTGCTTCTCTCTGTCACGCCCAACCGCATGTTTGCCGTTGTAGCTCCCGTCTTTGGTCGGGCATGATCCTTCTAGACCACACCATCTTGCCTCCTTGCGCGCCCGTGGTCCTCCAGAGGCCTGCGCTGCCTCGCCCGCCTATCAGGAACGCCATGGCTGCCGCCCCATGGAGTTCCACTAGCCCCGCTCCTGTCGGTAATCAGACGAGCCCCGTGTCTGCTTCCTGCCATTGTCCACCACCATCGCCCCCTTGCTGCTGCCCAACCGAGGCCTTGTGATGCTTCATTTCGTATCAAAAGACCATCAAGACCGGCAAGACCCCGACTCCGAACGCCAAGTACTACTACAAACCCAAAGAATTCGGATGCATCATGTCCCCGAGGAGACCTGTTTTTCGTCAAGTTCGACTACCCGTATTATCAAGTACCACTACGGCCGGAGACCTCAGACACGCCAAGTACCCCTTCGAGCTATCAATACCGCAAGCGCCAAGTTCCATGACGTCCCAAGTACCGTGAGATCGTTTGTACCTCTACCATCGTCGTGGATCCGACAAGTACGCCTACAACTAGTGTACCTCTACCGTCATCTTCAGAATCGCTAAGAACATCAAGCACCCCTTCGAGATGACGAGACCGACAAGTTCAAATGACCCCAAGTACCTCTCCGAAAACGAGACGTATACCGCTACCGTCGCAAGAATCGAGACCGACAAGTCCGAAGAAGCAAGTACCACTCCAAACCATGTACGACAACCGTCGCCGAAGACCCATGTAACGCAAACGTCAAGTTCAACTACTGTCGCGTGAACCGCTACTTCCCACGACGACCCCGTGAACAACTACTTCCCCTTCGACACGTGTACCCCTACCGCCGAACTCGATCCGTTTCGATAATGCATGCTTCGAAGGTATAACCCCGAGACGACGTCCATGAACGAGTGCTTGCAATGTTTGAGATGCTCGTGTTTGCACCGTGTCCAAATCGTCACTCGTTTCCTTGTCACCAACTCGTGGGCCACCCGGAATCCGGGAGCGCCCCAGCATCTTTTGCACGCATCCGCACACTTCTCCTTTGCATCGGTATCTCAATCGAGTTACCGGAACCGGAACGCTGCCGTGGCACCGTTTTCGTGATCGTTGCCGTGGCACCCCTTTCATTTCCGCCACGATGACAAATGCTTCATAATGCTCTTGTCAACTTTTAATAAAAATTGCATAAACTTGTTCATGTCATCCGCATCATGATAACAACAATTAAAAATGCTTAAAATTGTTGTTGCATTAAATTGCTAATGCATATGGGGATTTACCGGATTTGTTGTTTGTTATATCCGGCCCCATTTAAATTGTTTAAATGGTATAGTTTTGTTATGCTTCACCTCTTGCCATGTTAACCAACATTTAATATTGTTGAGTACCTAACCGGGAGAGAACTAAATAATTGATGTGGTGTTCCGTCAATATGCAACCCGTTGCATATTGAGCTCCACTTAATTTGTAGTTTTGGTTGTTGCACTTTCCCATGTCATGCATATTTAAACCGGACATGCTTCATACTTGCTAGTGCATCATGCCATGTTTATGTGGTGGTTGTTTGCTATGTTGTTTGCTTTCTTTCCGGTGCACTTCATCTCGGTAATCCGGTAACGTCAAGTTGTGAGGATTCGTTCGACAATGTCCGTTTGTCTTCTTCGTGGACTCATTCTTCTTCCTTGCGGGATCTCAGGCAAGATGACCATACCCTTGAAATCACTTATATCTTTGCTTGCTTAGTTGCTCGCTCTTTTGCTATGCCTATGCTGCGATACCTACCACTTGCTTATCATGCCTCCCATATTGTTGAACCAAGCCTCTAACCCACCTTGTCCTAGCAAACCATTGTTTGGCTATGTTACCGCTTTGCTCAGCCCCTCTTATAGCATTGTTAGTTGCAGGTGAGGATTGAAGTTTGTTCCTTGTTGGAACATGGAGATGTTGTTCCTTGTTGGAACATGTTTACTTGTTGGGATATCACAATATCTCTTATCTAATTAATGGATCTATATACTTGGTAAAGGGTGGAAGGCTCGGCCTTATGCCTGGTGTTTTGTTCCACTCTTGCGACCCTAGTTTCCGTCATATCGGTGTTATGTTCCCGGATTTTGCGTTCCTTACGCGGTTGGGTTATAATGGGAACCCCTTGACAGTTCGCATTGAATAAAACTCCTCTAGCAAGGCCCAACATTGGTTTTACCATTTGCCACCTAGCCTTTTTTCCCTTGGGTTAGGCCAGCCCTAGGGTCATCTTTATTTTAAACACCCGGGCCAATGCTTGTCTAAGTGTTGGTCCAAATTAGAGCCCCTTGCAGTGCCACCTCGGGGAAACTCGAGGGCTGGTTTTAGTTGTACGGATTGCTTATCCGGTGTTGCCCTGAGAACAAGATATGTGCAGCTCCCATCAGGATGTTGGCGCATCGGGCGGTCTTGCTGGACTTGTTTTACCATTATCGAGGATGTCTTGTAACCGAGATTCCGAGTCTGATCGGGTCTTCCCGCTAGAAGGAATATCCTTCGTTGACCATGAGAGCTTGTGATGGGCTAAGTTGGGACACCCCTGCAGGGTTATGAACTTTCGAAAGCCGTGCCCGGGTTATAGGCAGATGGGAATTTGTTAATGTCCAGTTGTAGAAAACCTGAAGTTGACCTTAACTAAAATGCACCAACCGCGTGTGTAACCGTGATGGTCTCTTTACGGCGGAGTCCGGGAAGTGAACACGGTGTTGGAGTTATGCTTGATGTAGGTTGTTCTAGGATCACTTCTTGGTCATAGTTTTATCGACCGTGCCTTGCCTTCTCTTCTCGCTCTCATTTGCGTATGTTTAGCAACCATATATGCTAGTTTCTTGCTGGA
Source organism: Triticum urartu (assembly GCF_003073215.2). NCBI lineage: Eukaryota > Viridiplantae > Streptophyta > Magnoliopsida > Poales > Poaceae > Triticum > Triticum urartu. Next base: position 286,972,558 of record NC_053023.1, on the reverse strand, counting down.
GCTCCACCTCATACCTTTTACCCTTCCTATAAGCTTAAATAGTCTTGATCGCGAGGGTGTGAGATTGCTGAGTCCCCGTGACTCACAGATACTTCCAAAACCAGATTGCAGGTACCGATGATACCGTGCAGATGACGCAACCAAGCTCAAGGAGGAGCTCGATGAAGATCTTGTCCTTTGTGTTGTTTCAGTCTAGTTGATCGGTAGTGGAGCCCAGTTGGGGTCGATCGGGGATCTGTGTAGCATTTGGGGTAGTCTTCTTTTATTTTGGCTCCTTAGTCGGGCCTTGATTGTATTTGGATGATGTAATGCTTTATTCATGTATTGTGTGAAGTGGCGATTGTAAGCCAACTATGCATCTCTTTCCCTTATGTATTACATGGGTTGTGTGAAGATTACCTCACTTGCGACATTGCTTTCAATGCGGTTATGCCTCTAAGTCGTGCTTCGACACGTGGGAGATATAGCCGCATCGAGTGCGTTACAGTTTGTGTCCAACGACCAGACCAAGACGTGACAGAACCCCACCTTCATTAATCAAGCTTTCCTCTTTTATTTGCAATATCCAGATTGCAATCTCAGTTTCTTGCTTGTTCTTTGTTTACTCGCAGGAAATAGACACTCGTGGTCAGGTTGATCCTGCTTTGGCGTGGTCAATAACCCTCGGAAGCTGGTTTAGCGATTGCTAAGGCGCGATGTTTTCGCACGTTCGTAGTCGGATCGTCAAAGTCGACTCCCACAGAAAACGATATCTATCTCATAGAAACATCGGGACACCTTCGCCTCTATCAAGTGGTATCAGATTTTCAGGCTGCTCGGTGAGATTTTACAGTTTGTTGTAGTTTAGGTCGAGTCTGTTCTTCATACCTACAGTCCACGAAAAAGCCACAAAAAATTAGGGTTAGTTCATCATATCTGAACCAATCTGAGCCATTGCATAATCTTTTTAGGGTTTTGAATTGTTGAGTTTGCGGTTGCATCGTCGTGTCTAGTTGCTGGTCTTAGTGTCTAGTCCTTTAGAGTTTCTAGTTCTGTTCACAAGTAGTCATGCCGCCGCCGCATCATCATCATCACCGCTGCCATATACCACCATCATCGTCGCCGCTTCCATATACCACCATCATCATCGCCGCTTCCATATACCACATATCCACCGCCATCACGCCAATCCGAGTCCACCTGCAACATATATACGCCACCAGTCCGAGTTCCACCAGATTCATCGCCGCCACTAGTCCGAGTTCCACCAGATTCATCTCCGCCACTAGTTCTAGTCCGAGTCCAGTATTTTGTTACTCTGTTTTGGATTTCCAGATCTCGCGATACTCCGAGTCGTGACAGAGTAGGACTCCCGAACTTTCGTGCTACTCGCAGAAGAAAAATAGTTCCAAACTAAAAAAAACGAAGTCTGGAAAATTCTGGCTAGGCAGTTTTTAGACCATTTGTAGACTTTTTCGAAAAAAAATTGTTGCGGAGCAAAAAAAAAAAGAGGAAAAAAGTGCAAAAAAATAAAAAAAAATTCAGAGCGTGCTCCTCCCTTGTTTACGTGCGGTGTTGTGATTTTGTCAGTGTTCTAGGCACGTGTCTCTAGCACAATCTAGCCTAGGACCAGCACAGTACCGTCGTTGAGCGTTTATTCAACTTTGCATCTCTGAATTGATTATTGCCGACCCTTTTTGCTACCATATTATAAGCCTTCCCAGCTCCACATACATCTACGTCGTGCATTTGACTCTCCCTGGTAATCGCTCTATCCAAGCTTTGAGAGTTTTGACTACGACGGTTGCCGATCACCGCCTGCTGCTGGGTAAGAACTGGTAAGAATTTGAGATTTGCTTCACGGATTTGTGACACCACCACCACCTCTTGTTAGCAGTCTGTAGGATCATATTCTTGTGTGTTTCTATTGTTTCTAACCATGGCAGGATCACAAGCCGACGAGACAGACTGGGAGAACATGACGAATAAGGAGTTGCATGATAAATTTCAGCAAATGATGAGTGGACAGGCGCAAGATGCGCTAAAAAGATTTGAAGAGGCCATGGAGAAGATAGATGGCATGGAGAAGACATTCGAAACAAAGCTCGATAACAGGTTTAATGAATTTCTCGCGCGTCTTCCACCACCACCACCGGCTGCACCTAACGCACCACTACAACAACAACAACAATCACTACCTCCACGTCGCGAAACAGCCCTCCGCCGAGCGAGCCGTCTCCCTCTTGCACCTGGCCAAACTGTTGGTGCTGTTGTTGATACTTCTGTGGCTCCTACTGCTGATGCGGAGGAGGATGATTTTGCGGGAGATTACGAGGATGAGGTTGATCAAAATCAGAACTACGTGCAACCACCAGCACCACAACCACTAGGTCATCCACATGCAAATAATGGCAATAGTAGGGCTCACCCTCAGGTACGTGATCATGACCATCTCCCTAAACTGAAATTGAACATTCCACCATTTGAGGGTAGATATGTTCTTGATATATATCTTACATGGGAGTTAGAAACTGAACAACGATTTACATGTTTACAATATCCCGAGGAGAGACGTGTTCCTGGTGCTGTTTGTGCATTCACTAGTTTTGCATGTGTTTGGTGGTCTGAGAATTGTAGATTATATCCTATTCCAGCTACTTGGGTTGCTTTGAAAACTGCTATGCGTACTCGTTGGGTTCCACCATATTATCAACGTGAATTACTACAAAAAATGCAGCATTTTGTAGTGACCTGACCCGAATGGATCACGTCTACTGTGCTACGGTGTCATCCCTGGATCAGTAATGCTGACACCACACAGTACATCGAGGTTTTATAGCAGAGTTGCAATCACACACTTATTACATCGATGGTTGAAAAAGAACTTATTACAATAAATATGACTTAAGGCCATATTTTAAAGATAACAGCGGAAGACTTGGAAGATAAATGGGTCCATCAACTCCAGCGGCATCACTGAGTATAGGGCCACGACCTAAACACCTCAATCGTCGTCTGAAAAGTCTGCAACATTAACGTTGCAGCCCGAAAACGGGTCAGCACATGGAATATGCTGGCAAAGTAACACATAGAGAGTAATGGAATGAAACAGCTATACTATATGCATATATGCCTGGTGGAAAGCTCTATGGTTACAGTTTTTGCGTAAAGCCAGTTTTTCCCTACTGCAAAGGAATAAATTTATTTAACTATCATGGTGGTTGTGAAACATTCAGAATGGTTGACAGCATTCTCAATCCCAATTAAAAAATAATTAAAACCCAATAACATTAATTAGAGGTAACATGTTGAGAATCACAATGATATTCAAGTACTAGATACTCAAGTTGTCCATAACCGGGGACACGGCTAATCATGATTAGTTTGTTACTCTGCAGAGGTTGCGCACTTTTCCCCACATGACTCGATCGCCTCTGTTTGTTTTCTCGCACTACATGGTGTTTGAGAGACGGATGACCGAGACATAGTCTTTCAGAAGCACTAGCACCTTACATGTGGGGTAGACCGGTACACCTACATCCCCTACATCTGCTAGTCCACCCCGTAAGAGTTCGCACAACTTAGTCAACTATGCCAGAGCCCATAGTGGCATGTGGCTGCACACGGAAGTTTCTAGCATGAATTATCTTATGATCCCTTTGAGCCTGGGTGGCGGTCTAAAAAAAACAGGCAAGTCCTGATAGACATCAGGTGCCTCAATCCACCCAGATGTGTGTTTAAGTTGCCACCTTAGATAAACCATTAAAATTATCAATCTCACATCTGTCATGGATATCACTCACCCAATCCACGTCTACTAGCATAGCATGGCATAATAAGTAAACGTAGAATTAACTCCCAAAGGTTTCATAATAATACAGGTAATAGGTACTACCTCATCTACTTCCCATCCCACAATTTAATTAGATCCTAATCATGCAATGTGTGAGGATTGATCTAATGCAATAAAACATGGGTTGTAGAAAAGGTATGATCAAAGTGTTACTTGCCTTGCTGATGATCCGCGAGTCCTAGGGTTTCGAAGTAACAAGCGGCGCAATCCGGGTAATCTATCGCAGACAAACAACAAGCATACAATAAGTACTCATCTAGTGCACAGGTAAAACTCGAACAAGAGAACGAACCAGGTAGTTCAACTTAAGAACTCCGGTTGCAAAGAAAGAACAAAAAACAAACGGCGGAAGAAAACAACTCGGTTCTAGCAAGTTGAATCTAGGTCAAAATTTTACTGTAACAAAAGCTTGTTCAAGTTGATTAGACGGAACGGCGGTTTCGAGACGAAACTCCAGGCACTTGAATCACCTGATTCCGATAAACGAGCGAAAAGAAAGACTAGAAAGAAGATCGGATCTGAGATCGCGATCGCGGAATAAATCCGACGAAAAGAAAAAGAAGAACGGTTAAACGAACGGACGTTCGTTAACCTAGAAGAATCCGGTGATCACGTTCGTTAGGACGAACGGTCCGGCGAACGGTCCAAAGGCAACTAAATCGGAGAAGAAAACGAATCCGATCTAGGGTTTCGGAGAAGAAAAACCGATCGAAAAACTGATCTAGAAAACTGGAACGGTTTAGAGAAGAAAAGAATCGGAACGATTAGAAGAAAATGATCCGAGAAAAGAATAGATGTAGCGCGGGGCAACCTTGGCGAGGTCTCCGGTGAACGGGGCTCCGGCGGCGTCGGCGTAGGGCGGCGGCGTGGGCAAGGTGCAGCGGCGGCGCGGGTGTGGGGCGGCGGCGGCAAGGTGCGGCGGCGCGGCGGCGGTGACGCAGGGCGCGGTGTGATGCGGCGCGGCGGCGGTGCAAGGCGCGGTGTGGAGGAGAGCTTTGATTTGATGTGTTTAGAGGGGGGGGTGCTTGGGTATTTATATTGGGGACGGGAGGGGTTTACTTGGGGTAGAGGACAAGGAATTAGAATAGGAGTAGGAAAGATCTAGAAAATAAACGGAATAAGGAAAGGGGACAAGGGGGCGCCCTAGAATCCTAAAAGGATTCGGTCCTAGCAAGAGGCGGCGGCGGCCGACCGGCTCCTGGCTCGGCGCCTGGTGCCTGGGAGCGCGGCGGTAGGTGGCTTGGCTTGGGCCTTTGGCCCAAGGCGCTGCTCAATTTTTTTTTTAAATAGTTTCCTCGCGCAGAAAAAGAAAACAAAAAAGGGATCTAAACGAACTCCGAAAAATCTAAAGTAAATTTTCCCCGACTCCTATAAATGAGCCGAACAAAATGAACTTTTCTCCGGACCTAAAATGCAATTTTTGAAAACGCGCATTTTTCCCTATCCAAATAAAATGCAAATAAACACCGGAAAGAAAAATTGATCTATTTATTATATCTTCATTTTTCCTAAATTTGGGAAAGTCATATTATTCCCTCTCTCATATTTTGACACCGGAAAAATTATTGAAGATAAAATAAATAAATCAAATGATCCTATTTTCAAAATTTGAGAGAACTCTCAAATATGAAAATAACGAAATCTCCAACTCTTTCCGAGGGTCCTTGAGTTGCGTGAAATTTCTAGGATCAACCATAATGCAAGAAAATATGATATGCATATGATCTAGTGTATAACATTCCAAATTGAAAATTTGGGATGTTACAAACCTACCCCCCTTAAGATGAATCTCGCCCTCGAGATTCGGGTTGGCTAGAAAATAGGTGAGGGTGGTCTTTGAGCAAATCTTCTTCTCTCTCCCAGGTGGCTTCATCTTCTGAGTGGTGGTTCCGCTGAACTTTGCAAAACTTGATAACCTTGATGCGAGTAACTCTACTGGCAACATCGAGAATCTTGACTGGCTTCTCCTCATATGTTAGGTCATCCTTTAACTGAATTGCTTCTAATGGCACTGTATCTCTTAGCGGTACCTCCGCCATCTCAGCGTGACATTTCTTCAGCTGAGAAACATGGAATACATCATGAACTCCTGACAGTCCTTCTGGTAATTCCAACTTATAAGCGACTTCTCCCATACGTTTCACGATCTTAAATGGTCCAACGAAACGTGGTGCTAACTTTCCCTTAACTCCAAAACGCTTAACTCCTCGAAGTGGGGATACTCGAAGGTAAACTCTGTCTCCGGTTTCGTAAACTGTCTCCTTGCGTTTAGAATCTGCATAGCTCTTCTGCCTGGACTGGGCTACCTTGAGCCTATCACGAATCAACTTAACCTTCCGTTCTGACTCCTTAATCAAATCTGGTCCAAAGAATTGATGGTCTCCAACTTCGTTACTGTTGTCATGGAACGAAACTGTTATCTGATACGATACTCCTCGGAACTCCATGCAAACAAATGATTCTAGTCATGTATATCTTTGCCAACTTAGCACTGGTGTAAGTGGTCTTAACTGGAATGAAATGTGCTACCTTCGTCAAACGATCAACTACTACCCATATCGAGTCATATCCGGCTTTTGTCCTGGGTAGCCCTGTGATAAAATCCATGCCTATCTTATCCCACTTCCATTCGGGTATCGGCAGTGGTTGTAACAATCCTGCTGGCTTTTGATGTTCTGCTTTTACTCTCTGACATACGTCACAAACTGCTACATACGCTGCAATATCCTTCTTCATTCCGGTCCACCAGAATGTTTCCTTCAAATCCAAATACATCTTGGTATTCCCTGGGTGAATCGAATATGGTGAATCATGTGCCTCCTGCAAAATCAACTTCCTGATCTCCGGGTCATTGGGCACATAAACATGGTCCTCAAACCATAAGGTGTCGTGCTCATCCTCACGAAATCCCTTTGCTTTTCCTTCGCTCAATTTCTCCTTTATAGCAGCAATCTCCTTGTCTGATTTCTGAGCTTCTCTGATCTTATCCATCAATGTTGACTGAATCTCCAATGCTGCTACATAGCCTCTCGGATATGTTTGGAAATAGTTCCGAAGGTTTTCTGCTAACTCCTTGGGTACTTCTCCCGTCACTAGGGTGTTGACATGGCTCTTACGGCTCAATGCGTCAGCTACTACATTAGCCTTTCCGGGATGATAATGCAATCTCATGTCATAATCCTTGATGAGCTCCAACCATCTCCTTTGTCGGAGGTTCAACTCCTTCTGCGTGAAAATGTACTTCAAAATCTTGTGATCCGTGTACACCTCACAATGATTTCCAATGAGGAAATGTCTCCATGTCTTCAATGCATGCACTACGGCTGCTAACTCCAAATCATGCGTGGCATAATTCAACTCATGAGGCTTCAGTTGTCGTGATGCATACGAAACAACTCTCCCTTCCTGCATAAGCACTGCTCCAAGTCCTCGACGTGAAGCGTCGCAGTACACCTCATAATCCTTGGTCTGATCTGGCAAAATCAATACCGGTGAGGTAACCAATCGTTTCTTCAACTCCTGGAAACTAGCCTCACACTCCTCAGTCCATTTGAACTTAGTATCCTTCTTCAACAATTTCGTCATAGGCTTCGCAATCTTTGAAAAATTCTCAATAAATCTCCGGTAGTATCCTGCGAGTCCAAGAAAACTCCGGATCTCTCCAACTATTGTTGGTGCTTCCCACTCGGTTACGGTTTCCACTTTAGCGGGATCTACTGCTATACCTTCTCCGGATATAACATGTCCGAGGAATCCAACTTCCTTCAACCAAAACTCACATTTGCTGAATTTGGCGTATAACTGATGTTCCCTTAGTTTCTCCAAAACCAAACGCAAATGTTCCTTATGCTCCTCTTTATTCTTCGAATAAACTAGGATGTCATCAATGAACACCACGACGAACTTATCCAAAAACTCCATAAACACTTTGTTTATCAGGTTCATAAAATAGGCAGGTGCGTTAGTCAATCCAAATGACATAACGGTATACTCATACAATCTGTATCTCGTGGTAAATGCTGTCTTAGGTATGTCCTGCTCTCGAATCTTCAACTGATGGTACCCTGATCGCAAATCGATCTTGGAAAACACTTTAGCTCCTTGCAATCGATCAAACAGATCGTTGATCATTGGCAGTGGGTACTTGTTCTTGATGGTTACTTCATTCAATCCCCGATAATCTACAACCATCCTTAATGATCCATCCTTCTTTTCCACTAGAAGTACGGGTGATCCCCAAGGTGAAGAACTTGGGCGAATGTAACCTTTATCCAATAACTCCTTAATCTGATTCTTAATTTCCACCAAATCCTTTGCTGGCATCCGGTACGGTCGCTTCGATATTGGGCCTGTACCTGGCAATAACTCAATCAAAAACTCAATGTCTCTATCCGGTGGCATGCCTGGTAATTCCTCAGGAAATACATCAGGAAAATCCTTTACCACTGGTACTTCCTCCTGCACAACTCCTGATAAGCAATTCACTTGTGTCCTGTTTGGCACATGCCGGGATACATACTTGATCCTTCTTCCTTCTGGTGTGGTAAGCAAAATTGTCTTACTGGCGCAATCGATGTTTCCTCCATACATCGACAGCCAATCCATACCAAGAATCACATCCAGACCTTGGGATTCCAGAATAATTAAATCCGTTGGGAATACATGCCTTCCTATACTCAATGGTACTTGAAAACATCCTTGTCTGGCCATGTGTTCTGCTCCTGGCGAGCTTACTAGCATAGGTGTTTTAAGAATCCTAGTGGGCAGGCTATACTTTTCCACAAATCCCCTTGATATGTATGAATGCGATGCACCAGTATCAAAAAGAACGAGTGCAGTAAATGACTTAACCAAAAACTTACCGATTACTGCATCGGGCTGATCTTCAATCTCCTCCACATTAACGTGGTTCACCTGTCCCCTATTGAAAGGGTTCGGCTTCTTCCCAGAGCTTCCATTGCCATTTCCATTCTGGCCTTCAGGACATTCATTGGCATAATGTCCAGTCTTCGAACACTTGAAACAGGTGACTTGACTCAGGTCTCTCTTGGTTGGGGTTGATGGGGTTGTTCGGTTCTGGCCGTTGCTTCCTCCATTCCCATTACCATTCTTGTGGCCATTATGGTTGTGCGAGCTACCTCCTCCATGGGTGTGCTGAAACTTAAATCCCGGTTTAGGGGAAAAAGGGGCTTCTGCTGGGCTCCAGAGTTATACTTCCCCTGTCCATACTTCCTCTTACGGTTCTCAATCTGCTGTTGCTTCCCTTCAATCATGATGGCACGATCTACCAACTCCTGGTAGTTGTTGAAACTCGCTACCATCAACTGCATGCTTAGTTCATCATTCAGTCCTTCCAGAAACTTCTCCTGCTTGGCTGCATCCGTAGCAACGTTATCTGGGGCATAACGGGCTAGCTTACTAAACTCTTCCACATACTGGCCAACAGTCCTTCCTCCTTGGCGTAAGTTGCGAAACTCACGCTTCTTTATGGCCATAGCTCCTGCTGAAACATGGGCAGTGCGGAAAGCTTGCTGAAACTGATCCCATGTGACAGTGTCAACTGGGTAAGTGGCTGTGAAATTCTCCCACCATGCTGCCGTGGGTCCGTCAAGCTGGTGTGCGGCAAACTTCACTTTCTCACCATCCGTGCATCCTGCAGTGGTCAACTCCCTTCCTATCTTGTGGAGCCAATCGTCTGCTACTATTGGCTCGGTGCTACTGGAAAACACCGGCGGATTCAGCCTAAGGAAACGGGCTAAGTGGTCAACAGGTGGTGGTGGTGGGTTGTTGTTGTTGTTCTGTTGGTTCTGGACTAACATCTGCATCAATTGATTCTGCTGCTGGATCAACTGAGTGAGCTCCGGTGGAAATCCATTGTCACGTCTCGGAGGCATCTGAGGGTTTAGAAAAGACGAGAATTAAGAATAGAGGGGGTCTAAAGGGAAAACACTACCCATATGCTCATCAGGCAAATGCACACAAAATCACTTCAATCAATCAAACAAGGGCTTACAAACGGTCTATCTATCGCAAAAGTGCTCGACTATAATGTGTTTACATGGGGGGAATACTACTACTATCTGGTGGTCATCTAGAAATTTGAACCGGTGGAAGACTCCATGATATCTACTCCAGCTTCGTCTTCAAAGTCGGGTTCACTTGGATCCGAATCGGTGTCGTCGATGATGATGTAGTTGTCTGGACATGCGACGTACTTGTCGTCCTCCTGGGATGCTAACTTCCTCTTGAGTTCTTCAATCTCCTTCTTAAGATCGCAATTGTGCCTTGCTAGAGCTACGATCTCGTCCATGTAGTCCTTGCGTGTAGACTTTAGTTCTCCTTCTAGCTCGATGATCCTTGCCTTCGCATTCTTCAACTCTACCATATCATTGCACATCTGGTTCTCGTGGCGTCGAATGTGCTGGTTTAACTCCTGGATGAAAGATGCAATGGATCTATCCTTCTTGGTGCTGACTAACTCCCATTGTTTATCACGGTGTCCGCAAATCTGGTAGATAGTGTCCTTGAGGTCTTCTTGATAAACTTCTCCAATGCGTCCTATGGTGATATGAGCTGCCATGCTCCTTCCTAGACTCCAGGTTGGTGCATTGAAAACACTATCTATGGGCTTCGTGATTGGCGTGAATGTTCTTCCCGGAACGTGAGCTTGAATCTTCCAGCGCTCCTCTTCAGGCAGAGTGGCGTTGAAGGTTCCCGTGAAGCTTGGTAATCCAATGTTCAGGTACTTGGTGACTTCCTTCAGGTGAAATCCAAATGGTGTGCCTTCATCCGGTTGAGCGTACTTAATCTTCGCGTGCGTCATCCTAATAGAGTAGAAAAGATGAGGAGTTAGAAAATGAGAAGAGAAGGGTGATCTATGGCTTTAACTTAGTGGTCGTGTCCTACAGTCAGCGTGTGCTCTGGTACCATCTCTGTAGCGACCTGACCCGAATGGATCACATCTACTGTGCTACGGTGTCATCCCTGGATCAGTACTGCTGACACCACACAGTACATCGAGGTTTTATAGCAGAGTTGCAATCACACACTTATTACATCGATGGCTGAAAAAGAACTTATTACAATAAATATGACTTAAGGCCATATTTTAAAGATAACAGCGGAAGACTTGGAAGATAAATGGGTCCATCAACTCCAGCGGCATCACTGAGTATAGGGCCACGACCTAAACACCTCAATCGTCGTCTGAAAAGTCTGCAACATTAACGTTGCAGCCCGAAAACGGGTCAGCACATGGAATATGCTGGCAAAGTAACACATAGAGAGTAATGGAATGAAACAGCTATACTATATGCATATATGGCTGGTGGAAAGCTCTATGGTTACAGTTTTTGCGTAAAGCCAGTTTTTCCCTACTGCAAAGGAATAAATTTATTTAACTATCATGGTGGTTGTGAAACATTGAGAATGGTTGACAGCATTCTCAATCCCAATTAAAAAATAATTAAAACCCAATAACATTAATTAGAGGTAACATGTTGAGATTCACAATGATATTCAAGTACTAGATACTCAAGTTGTCCATAACCGGGGACACGGCTAATCATGATTAGTTTGTTACTCTGCAGAGGTTGCGCACTTTTCCCCATAAGACTCGATCGCCTCCGTTTGGTTTCTCGCACTACAGGGTGTTTGAGAAACGGATGACCGAGACATAGTCTTTCAGAAGCGCTAGCACCTTACATGTGGGGTAGACCGGTACACCTACATCCCCTACATCTGCTAGTCCACCCCGTAAGAGTTCGCACAACTTAGTAAACTATGCCAGAGCCCATAATGGCATGTGGCTGCACACGGAAGTTTCTAGCATGAATTATCTTATGATCCCTTTGAGCCTGGGTGGCGGTCCAAAATAAAACAGGCAAGTCCTGATAGACATCAGGTGCCTCAATCCACCCAGATGTGTGTTAGGTTGCCACCTTAGATAAACCATTAAAATTATCAACTCACATCTGTCATGGATATCACTCACCCAATCCACGTCTACTAGCAAAGCATGGCATAATAAGCAAACGTAGAAGTAACTCCCAAAGGTTTCATAATAATACAGGTAATAGGTACTACCTCATCTACTTCCCATCCCACAATTTAATTAGATCCTAATCATGCAATGTGTGAGGATTGATCTAATGCAATAAAACATGGGTTGTAGAAAAGGTATGATCAAAGTGTTACTTGCCTTGCTGATGATCCGCGAGTCCTAGGGTTTCGAAGTAACAAGCGGCGCAATCCGGGTAATCTATCGCAGACAAACAACAAGCATACAATAAGACTCATCTAATGCACAGTAAAACTCGAACAAGAGATCGAACCAAGTAGTTCAACTTAAGAACTCCGGTTGCAAAGAAAGAACGAAAAAACAACGCGGAAGAAAACAACTCGGTTCTAGCAAGTTGAATCTAGGTCAAAATTTTACTGTAGCAAAAGCTTGTTCAAGTTGATTAGACGGAACGGAGGTTTCGAGACGAAACTCCAGGCGCTTGAATCACCTGATTCCGATAAACGAGCGAAAAGAAAGACTAGAAAGAAGATCGGATCTGAGATCGCGATCGCGGAATAAATCCGACGAAAAGAAAAAGAAGAACGGTTAAACGAACGGGACATCGTTAACCTAGAAGAATCCGGTGATCACGTTCGTTAGGACGAACGGTCCGGCGAACGGTCCAAAGGCAACTAAATCGGAGAAGAAAACGAATCCGATCTAGGGTTTCGGAGAAGAAAAACCGATCGAAAAACTGATCTAGAAAACCGGAACGGTTTAGAGAAGAAAAGAATCGGAACGATTAGAAGAAAACGATCCGAGAAAAAGAATAGATGTAGCGCGGGGCAACCTTGGCGAGGTCTCCGGTGAACGGGGCTCCGGCGGCGTCGGCGTAGGGCGGCGGCGTGGGCAAGGTGCGGCGGCGGCGCGGGTGTGGGGCGGCGGCGGCGTGGCAGCGTGTGGCGGCGGCGGCGGTAAGGTGCGGCGGCGGCGCGGGTGTGGGGTGGCGGCGCGGGTGAGGCGGCGCGGCGGCGGTGACGCAGGGCGCGGTGTGATGCGGCGCGGGTGCGCGGTGCAAGGCGCGGTGTGGAGGAGAGCTTTGATTTGATGTGTTTAGAGGGGGGGGTGCTTGGGTATTTATATTGGGGAGGGGAGGGGTTTACTTGGGGTAGAGGACAAGGAATTAGAATAGGAGTAGGAAAGGTCTAGAAAATAAACGGAGTAGGACTAAAGAAAACGAAATAAGGAAAAGGGGACAAGGGGGCGCCCTAGAATCCTAAAAGGATTTGGTCCTAGCAAGAGGCGCCTGGCGCCTGGGAGCGCGGCAGTAGGTGGCTTGGCTTGGGCCTTTGGCCCAAGGCGCTGCTCAAATTTTTTTTAATAGTTTCCTCGCGCAGAAAAAAACACAAAAAAGGGATCTAAACGAACTCCGAAAAATCTAAAGTAAATTTTCCCCGACTCCTAAAAAATGAGCCGAAAAAATGAACTTTTCTCCGGACCAAAATGCAATTTTTGAAAACGCGCATTTTTCCCTATCCAAATAAATATGCAAATAAACACCGGAAAGCAAAATTGATCTATTTATTATATCTTCATTTTTCCTAAATTTGGGAAAGTCATATTATTCCCTCTCTCATATATTTTGACACCGGAAAAATTATTGAAGATAAAATAAATAAATCAAATGATCCTATTTTCAAAATTCGAGAGAACTCTGAAATATGAAAATAACGAAATCTCCAACTCTCCCCGAGGGTCCTTGAGTTGCGTGAAATTTCTGGATCAACCAAAATGCAAGAAAATAGATATGCATATGATTCTAGTGTATAACATTCCAAATTGAAAATTTGGGATGTTACAATTTCCCTTCATGCTTACCGAAGGATGAACGCTATGATAATTGCTATGATCCCGTTGATTCTTTTGAAATATCCATTTTTGATGATGCTTGCTATGCTTGTGGCCAAGATGCCAATATGAATTATGCTTATGGAGATGAACTTGCTATAGTTCCTTATGTTAAACACGAAATTCTTGCTATTGCACCCACACATGATAGTCCTACTATCTTTTTGAATCCAAACTACACTATATCGGAGAAGTTTTTGCTTATTAAGGATTATATTGATGGGTTGCCTTTTACTGTTGCACATGATGATTTTGATAGATATAATATGCATGTGCTTGCTGCTCCTACTTGCAATTATTATGAGAGAGGAACTACATCCCCGCCTCTCTGTGTTTCCAATATGATAAAATTGTAAGAAATTGTTTATACTATGCATTGGCCTTTACTTTGTGTGCATGAATTGTTCTTTTATGACATGCCGGTGCATAGGAAGAGAGTTAGACTTCGTTGTTACATGATATATGTTACTTTGTGTTCACTACTAAATAACAAATCATTGTTAATTAAAATTGGCTTTGATATACCTTGGGATCCGGGTGGATTCACTACTTGAGCACTATATGCCTAGCTTAATGGCTTTAAACAAAGCGCTGCCAGGGAGACAACCAAGTTTTAGAGAGTCATTTATTTATGTTGAGTGCTTTTATAAAGTTTAAAAACAAAAAAAAATAAAGAGGGGAACCCAAAACTTTTTCTAAAAGGAAAGTGAAAGTGAGAGAGACAAGCATTGTTGAAGTGGGAGCTAGCCTTGAACTTTGTTCATGCTCACGGAAACTTTGTGAATCTTGATTACAGAAACTTTTCAACAAAAATAATTATCCCCTTGTACAATTCCTTTGTATTATAAAAATAATGTGCCAAGGTTTGCCTTTAGGATGTTTACTTTGCTTGTTGGTTTGTACGGTGCAGGACAGAAACTTTTGCTGTAGCACGTGATTTTACATTTTTTTTACTGGAACGTCAAATGGTTCTAATTATTTTTGCACTGTCTTTATATACAAATTTTTTATTTTTCCTAATTTTGGTAGAATGTTTCAAGTATCAGAAGTATGGTGAATGTTCAAATTATTATAGACTGTTCTATTTTAGACAGATTCTATTTTTGATGCATAGTTTGCTTGTTTTGATGAAACTATCAATTTATATCAGTGGATTAAGCCATGAAAAAGTTATATTACAGTAGACACAATGCAAAAACAAAATATAAATTGGTCTGCAACAGTACTTAGAGTAGTGATTTGCTTTATTATACTAACGGATCTTACCGAGTTTTCTGTTGAAGTTTTGTGTGGATGAAGTGTTCGATGATCGAGGAGGTCTCGATGTGAGAAGAAGGAAGAGAGGCAAGAGCTCAAGATTGGGGATGTCTGAGGCACCCCAAGTAAATGTTCAAGGATACTCAAGCGTCTAAGCTTGGGGATGCCCCGGAAGGCATCCCCTCTTTCTTCAACAAGTATCGGTATGTTTTCGGATTCGTTTCATTCATGTGATATGTGCAATCTTGGAGCGTCTTTTGCGTTTAGTTTTCATTTTTATTTTATGCACCATGCTTGTATGAGATAGTCCTTGGTTTATTTATAGAATGCTCTATGGACTTCACTTATATCTTTTGAGTATGGCTTTATAGAATGCTTCATGTGCTTCGCTTATATCATTTGAAGTTTGGATTGCCTGTTTCTCTTTACATAGAAAACCGTCATTTGTAGAATGCTATTTTGCTTCACTTATATTTGTTAGAGCACGTGCATATCTTTTTTTAGAAATAATTAAACTCTCTTGCTTCACTTATATCTATTTAGAGAGATGAAAGGAATTGGTCATTCACATGGTTAGTCATAAAATCCTACATAAAACTTGTAGATCACTTAATATGATATGTTTGATTCCTTGCAATAGTTTTGTGATATAAAGATGGTGATATTAGAGTCATGCTAGTGGCTAGTTGTGGATTAGTAGAAATACTTGTGTTGAGGTTTGTGATTCCCGTAGCATGCACGTATGGTGAACCTTTATGTAACGAAGTCGGAGCATGAGGTATTTATTGATTGTCTTCCTTATGAGTGGCGGTCGGGGACGAGCGATGGTCTTTTCCTACCAATCTATCCCCCTAGGGGCATGCTGTAGGAAATATGCCCTAGAGGCAATAATAAAGTTATTATTTGTTTCCTTATATCATGATAAATGTTTATTATTCATGCTAGAATTGTATTAACCGGAAACATAATACTTGTGTGAATACATAGACAAACAAAGTGTCACTAGTATGCCTCTACTTCACTAGCTCGTTAATCGAAGATGGTTATGTTTCCTAACCATAGACATGAGTTGTCATTTGATTAACGAGATCACATCATTAGGAGAATGATGTGATTGACATGACCCATTCCATTAGCTTAGCACCCGATCGTTTAGTATGTTGCTATTGCTTTCTTCATGACTTATACATGTTCCTATGACTATGAGATTATGCAACTCCCGTTTACCGGAGGAACACTTTGTGTGCTACCAAACGTCACAACGTAACTGGGTGATTATAAAGGTGCTCTACAGGTGTCTCCAAACGTACATGTTGGGTTGGCGTATTTCGAGATTAGGATTTGTCACTCCGATTGTCGGAGAGGTATCTCTGGGACCTCTCGGTAATGCACATCACTTAAGCCTTGCAAGCAATGCAACTAATAAGTTAGTTTCAAGATGATGTATTATAGAACGAGTAAAGAGACTTGCCGGTAACGAAATTGAACTAGGTATTGAGATACCAACGACCGAATCTCGGGCAAGTAACATACCGATGACAAAGGGAACAACGTATGTTGTTATGCAGTCTGACCGATAAAGATCTTCGTAGAATATGTAGGAGCCAATATGAGCATCCAGGTTCCGCTATTGGTTATTGACCGGAGACGTGTCTCGGTCATGTCTACATTGTTCTCGAACCCGTAGGGTCCGCACGCTTAACGTTACGATGACAGTTTCATTATGAGTTTATATATTTTGATGTATCGAAGGTTGTTCGGAGTCCCAGATGTGATCACGGACTTTACGAGGAGTCTCGAAATGGTCGAGACATAAGGATCGATATATTGGACGACTATATTTGGACACCGGAAAGGTTCCGGGTGAGATTGGGACAATACCGGATCACCGGGAGGTTATCGGAACCCCCCGGGAGGTATATGGGCCTTATTGGGCCTTAGTGGAAAGGAGGGGAAAGGAGCAAGGGAGGGGGCGCGCCCCCCAAGCCCAATCCGAATTGGGAGGGCCCCCTTTCCTTCCTCCCTCCTTCCTCTTCCTTCCCTCTCCTACCTAATAGGAAAAAGGGGGAATCCTACTCCCAGAGGGAGTAGGACTCTCCTGGCGCGCCACACCTTGGCCGGCCAGCCTCCCCCCTCTAGTCCTTTATATACTGAGGCAGAGGCACCCTAGAACACACAAGTTGATCCACGTGATCTATTCCTTAGCCGTGTGCGGTGCCCCCAGCCACCATATTCCTCGATAATACTGTAGCGGAGTTTAGGCGAAGCCCTGCTGCTGTAGTGCATCAAGATTGTCACCACGCCGTCGTGCTGACGGAACTCTTCCCCGACACTTTGCTGGATCGGAGTCCGGGGATCGTCATCGAGCTGTACGTGTGCTCGAACTCGGAGGTGCCGTAGTTTCGGTGCTTGATCGGTTGGATCATGAAGACGTACGACTACTTCCTCTATGTTGTGTCAACGCTTCCGCAGTCGGTCTGCGAGGGTACGTAGACAACACTCTCCCCTCTCATTGCTTTGCATCACCATGATCTTGCATGTGCGTAGGAAAATTTTGA
Organism: Triticum urartu; assembly: GCF_003073215.2. Lineage (NCBI taxonomy): Eukaryota > Viridiplantae > Streptophyta > Magnoliopsida > Poales > Poaceae > Triticum > Triticum urartu. The sequence goes on along the minus strand of NC_053023.1, from coordinate 286,955,001 downwards.
AATTACTATGAAACCCAACAGTGGCATCCGAGCCTAGGTTTTATGGTTTGATGTTATTTGCACGAGTAGAACACAAGTGAGTTGTGGGCGATATAAGTCATACTGCCTACCAGCATGCCATACTTGGTTCGGCGGTATTGTTGGACGAGACGACCCGGACCAACATTACGCGTACGCTTACGCGAGACCGGTTCCCCCGACGTGCTTTGCACACAGGTGGCTTGCGGGCGACTGTCTCTCCAACTTTAGTTGAACCAAGTGTGGCTACGCCCGGTCCTTGCGAAGGTTAAAATGGAGTCTATTTGACAAACTATCGTTGTGGTTTTGATGCGTAGGTGAGATTGGTTCTTGCTTAAGCCCGTAGCAGCCACGTAAAACTTGCAACAACAAAGTAGAGGACGTCTAACTTGTTTTTGCAGGGCATGTTGTGATGTGATATGGTCAAGGCATGATGCTGAATTTTATTGTATGAGATGATCATGTTTTGTAACCGAGTTATCGGCAACTGGCAGGAGCCATATGGTTGTCGCTTTATTGTATGCAATGCAATCGCGATGTAATGCTTTACTTTATTACTAAACGGTAGTGATAGTCGTGGCAGCATAAGATTGGCGAGACGACAACGATGCTACGATGGAGATCAAGGTGTCGCGCCGGTGACGATGGTGATCATAACGGTGCTTCGGAGATGGAGATCACAAGCACAAGATGATGATGGCCATATCATATCACTTATATTGATTGCATGAGATGTTTATCCTTTTATGCATCTTATCTTGCTTTGATTGACGGTAGCATTATAAGATGATCTCTCACTAAATTATCAAGAAGTGTTCTCCCTGAGTATGCACCGTTGCCAAAGTTCGTCGTGCCCAGACACCACGTGATGATCGGGTGTGATAAGCTCTACGTCCACCTACAACGGGTGCAAGCCAGTTTTGCACACGCAGAATACTCAGGTTAAACTTGACGAGCCTAGCATATGCAGATATGGCCTCGGAACACGGAGACCGAAAGGTCGAGCGTGAATCATATAGTAGATATGATCAACATAACGATGTTCACCATTGAAAACTACTCCATCTCACGTGATGATCGGTTATGGTTTAGTTGATTTGGATCACGTAATCACTTAGAAGATTAGAGGGATGTCTATCTAAGTGGGAGTTCTTAAGTAATTTGATTAATTGAACTTAAACTTATCATGAACTTAGTACCTGATAGTATCTTGCTTGCTTATGTTGATTGTAGATAGATGGCTCGTGCTGTTGTTCCGTTGAATTTTAATGCGTTCCTTGAGAAAGCAAAGTTGAAAGATGATGGTAGCAATTATACGGACTGGGTCCGTAACTTGAGGATTATCCTCATTGCTGCTCAGAAGAATTACGTCCTGGAAGCACCGCTGGGTGCCAGGCCTGCTGCTGGAGCAACACTAGATGTTATGAACGTCTGGCAGAGCAAAGCTGATGACTACTCGATAGTTCAGTGTGCCATGCTTTACGGCTTAGAATCGGGACTTCAACGACGTTTTGAACGTCATGGAGCATATGAGATGTTCCAGGAGTTGAAGTTAATATTTCAAGCAAATGCCCGGATTGAGAGATATGAAGTCTCCAATAAGTTCTATAGCTGCAAGATGGAGGAGAACAGTTCTGTCAATGAGCATATACTCAAAATGTCTGGGTATAATAATCACTTGATTCAATTGGGAGTTAATCTTCCGGATGATTGCGCCATTGACAGAATTCTCCAATCACTGCCACCAAGCTACAAGAGCTTCGTGATGAACTATAATATGCAAGGGATGAACAAGACTATTCCCGAGCTCTTCGCAATGCTGAAAGCTGCGGAGGTAGAAATCAAGAAGGAGCATCAAGTGTTGATGGTTAACAAGACCACTAGTTTCAAGAAAAAGGGCAAAGGGAAGAAGAAGGGGAACTTCAAGAAGAACGGCAAGCAAGTTGCTGCTCAAGAGAAGAAACCCAAGTCTGGACCTAAGCCTGAAACTGAGTGCTTCTACTGCAAGCAGACTGGTCACTGGAAGCGGAACTGCCCCAAGTATTTGGCGGATAAGAAGCATGGCAAGGTGAACAAAGGTATATGTGATATACATGTTATTGATGTGTACCTTACTAGAGCTCGCAGTAGCACCTGGGTATTTGATACTGGTTCTGTTGCTAATATTTGCAACTCGAAACAGGGACTACGGAATAAGCGGGCACTGGCAAAGGACGAGGTGACGATGCGCGTGGGAAACGGTTCCAAAGTCGATGTGATCGCGGTCAGCACGCTACCTCTACATCTACCTTCAGGATTAATATTAGACCTAAATAATTGTTATTTGGTGCCAGCGTTGAGCATGAACATTATATCTGGATCTTGTTTGATGCGAGACGGTTATTCATTTAAATCAGAGAATAATGGTTGTTCTATTTATATGAGTAATATCTTTTATGGTCATGCACCTTTGAAGAGTGGTCTATTTTTGATGAATCTCGATAGTAGTGATACACATATTCATAATGTTGAAGCCAAAAGATGCAGAGTTGATAATGAAAGTGCAACTTATTTGTGGCACTGTCGTTTAGGTCATATCGGTGTAAAGCGCATAAAGAAACTCCATACTGATGGACTTTTGGAACCACTTGATTATGAATCACTTGGTACGTGCGAACCGTGCCTCATGGGCAATATGACTAAAACACCGTTCTCCGGTACTATGGAGAGAGCAACAGATTTGTTGGAAATCATACATACCGATGTATGTGGTCCGATGAATATTGAGGCTCGTGGCGGATATCGTTATTTTCTCACCTTCACAGATGACTTAAGCAGATATGGGTATATCTACTTAATGAAACATAAGTCTGAAACATTTGAAAAGTTCAAAGAATTTCAGAGTGAAGTTGAAAATCATCGTAACAAGAAAATAAAGTTTTTACGATCTGATCGTGGAGGAGAATATTTGAGTTACGAGTTTGGTGTACATTTAAAAAATTGTGGAATAGTTTCGCAACTCACGCCACCCGGAACACCACAGCGTAATGGTGTGTCCGAACGTCGTAATCGTACTTTACTAGATATGGTGCGATCTATGATGTCTCTTACTGATTTACCGCTATCGTTTTGGGGTTATGCTTTAGAGACGACCGCATTCACGTTAAATAGGGCACCATCAAAATCCGTTGAGACGACGCCTTATGAACTGTGGTTTGGCAAGAAACCAAAGTTGTCGTTTCTTAAAGTTTGGGGCTGCGATGCTTATGTGAAAAAGCTTCAACCTGATAAGCTCGAACCCAAATCGGAGAAATGTGTCTTCATAGGATACCCAAAGGAGACTGTTGGGTACCCCTTCTATCATAGATCCGAAGGCAAGACATTCGTTGCTAAGAATGGATCCTTTCTAGAGAAGGAGTTTCTCTCGAAAGAAGTGAGTGGGAGGAAAGTAGAACTTGACGAGGTAACTGTACCTGCTCCTTTATTGGAAAGTAGTACATCACAGAAAACTGTTTCTGCGACACCTACACCAATAAGTGAGGAAGCTAATGATGATGGTCATGAAACTTCAGATCAAGATACTACTGAACCTCGTAGATCAACCAGAGTAAGATCCGCGCCAGAGTGGTATGGTAATCCTGTTCTGGAAATCATGCTACTAGATCATGATGAACCTACGAACTATGAAGAAGCGATGGTGAGCCCAGATTCCGCAAAGTGGCTTGAAGCCATGAAATCTGAGATGGGATCCATGTATGAGAACAAAGTATGGACTTTGGTTGACTTGCCCGATGATCGGCAAGCAATTGAGAATAAATGGATCTTCAAGAAGAAGACTGACGCTGATGGTAATGTTACTGTGTACAAAGCTCGACTTGTTGCGAAAGGTTTTCGGCAAGTTCAAGGGATTGACTACGATGAGACCTTCTCACCCGTGGCGATGCTTAAGTCCGTCCGAATCATGTTAGCAATTTCCGCATTTTATGATTATGAAATTTGGCAAATGGATGTCAAAACTGCATTCCTGAATGGATTTCTGGAAGAAGAGTTGTATATGATGCAACCAGAAGGTTTTGTCGATCCAAAAGGAGCTAACAAAGTGTGCAAGCTCCAGCGATCCATTTATGGACTGGTGCAAGCCTCTCGGAGTTGGAATAAACGCTTTGATAGTGTGATCAAAGCATTTGGTTTTATACAGACTTTCAGAGAAGCCTGTATTTACAAGAAAGTGAGTGGGAGCTCTGTAGCATTTCTGATATTATCTGTGGATGACATATTACTAATTGGAAATGATATAGAATTTCTGGATAGCATAAAGGGATACTTGAATAAGAGTTTTTCAATGAAAGACCTCGGTGAAGCTTCTTACATATTAGGCATAAAGATCTATAGAGATAGATCAAGACGCTTAATTGGACTTTCACAAACAACATACCTTGACAAAATTTTGAAGAAGTTCAAAATGGATCAAGCAAAGAAAGGATTCTTGCCTGTGTTACAAGGTGTGAAATTGAGTAAGACTCAATGCCCGGCCATTGCAGAAGATAGAGAGAATATGAAAGATGTTCCCTATGCATCAGCCATAGGATCTATCATGTATGCAATGCTGTGTACCAGACACGATGTGTGCCTTGCTATAAGTCTAGCAGGGAGGTACCAAAGTAATCCAGGAGTGGATCACTGGACAACGGTCAAGAACATCCTGAAATACCTGAAAAGGACTAAGGATATGTTTCTCGTATATGGAGGTGACAAAGAGCTCATCGTAAATGGTTACGTTGATGCAAGCTTTGACACTGATCCGGACGATTCTAAATCGCAAACCGGATACATGTTTACATTAAACGGTGGAGCTGTCAGTTGGTGCAGTTCTAAACAAAGCGTCCTAGCAGGATCTACATGTGAAGCGGAGTACATAGCTGCTTCGGAAGCAGCGAACGAAGGAGTCTGGATGAAGGAGTTCATATCCGATCTAGGTGTCATACCTAGTGCATCGGGTCCAATGAAAATCTTTAGTGACAATACTGGTGCAATTGCCTTGGCAAAGGAATCCAGATTTCACAAGAGAACCAAGCACATCAAGAGACGCTTCAAATTCCATCCGGGATCTAGTCCAGGTGGGAGACATAGAGATTTGCAAGATACATACGGATCTGAATGTTGCAGACCCGTTGACTAAGCCTCTACCACGAGCAAAACATGATCAGCACCAAGGCTCCATGGGTGTTAGAATCATTACGGTGTAATCTAGATTATTGACTCTAGTGCAAGTGGGAGACTGAAGGAAATATGCCCTAGAGGCAATAATAAAGTTATTATTTATTTCCTTATAATCATGATAAAAGGTTTATTATTCATGCTAGAATTGTATTAACCGGAAACATAATACATGTGTAAATACATAGACAAACAAAGTGTCACTAGTATGCCTCTACTTGACTAGCTCGTTAATCAAAGATGGTTATGTTTCCTAACCATGAACAATGAGTTGTTATTTGATTAACGGGATCACATCATTAAGAGAATGATCTGATTGACATGACCCATTCCATTAGCTTAGCACCCGATCGTTTAGTATGTTGCTATTGCTTTCTTCATGACTTATACATGTTCCTATAACTATGAGATTATGCAACTCCCGTTTACCGGAGGAACACTTTGGGTACTACCAAACGTCACAACGTAACTGGGTGATTATAAAGGAGTACTACAGGTGTCTCCAAAGGTACATGTTGGGTTGGCGTATTTCGAGATTAGGTTTTGTCACTCCGATTGTCGGAGAGGTATCTCTGGGCCCTCTCGGTAATGCACATCACATAAGCCTTGCAAGCATTGCAACTAATGAGTTAGTTGCGAGATGATGTATTACGGAACGAGTAAAGAGACTTGCCGGCAACGAGATTGAACTAGGTATGGGATACCGACGATCGAATCTCGGGCAAGTAACATACCGATGACAAAGGGAACAACGTATGTTGTTTTGCGTTCTGACCGATAAAGATCTTCGTAGAATATGTAGGATCCAATATGGGCATCCAGGTCCCGCTATTGGTTATTGACCGGAGACATGTCTTGGTCATGTCTACATTGTTCTCGAACCCGTAGGGTCCGCACGCTTAAGGTTACGATGACAGTTATATTATGAGTTTAGGCATTTTGATGTACCAAAGATTGTTCGGAGTCCCGGATGTGATCACGGACATAACGAGGAGTCTCGAAATGTTCGAGACGTAAAGATTGATATATTGGAAGCCTATGTTTGGATATCGGAAGTGTTCCGGGTGAAATCGGGATTTTACCGGAGTACCGGGAAGGTTACCGGAACCCCCCGGGAGCTAAATGGGCCATGATGGGCCTTAGTGGAAAAGAGAAGAGGCAGCCCTACATGGGCTGCGCGCCTCCCCCTTCCCCTAGTCCTATTAGGACTAGGAGAGGTGGCCGGCCCCCTCTCTCTCTTTTCCCCCTCCGCGAATCCTATTCCAACTAGGATTGGGGGGGGGGAATCCTACTCCCAGAGGGAGTAGGACTCTCCTGGCGCGCCACACCTTGGCCGGCCAGCCTCCCCCCCTCTAGTCCTTTATATACTGAGGCAGAGGCACCCTAGAACACACAAGTTGATCCACGTGATCTATTCCTTAGCCGTGTGCGGTGCCCCCAGCCACCATATTCCTCGATAATACTATAGCGGAGTTTAGGCGAAGCCCTGCTGCTGTAGTGCATCAAGATCGTCACCACGCCATCGTGCTGACGGAACTCTTCCCCGACACTTTGCTAGATCGGAGTCTGGGGATCGTCATCGAGCTGTACGTGTGCTCGAACTCGGAGGTGCCGTAGTTTCGGTGCTTGATCGGTTGGATCGTGAAGACGTACGACTACTTCCTCTACATTGTGTCAACGCTTCCGCAGTCGGTCTGCGAGGGTACGTAGACAACACTCTCCCCTCTCGTTGCTTTGCATCACCATGATCTTCCGTGTGCGTAGGAAAATTTTGAAATTACTACAAAACCCAACACTTTGTTCCTCTTTGATTTTTCCTTCGCTTCTCCAGATGGTCGAGGCCCAACTGGGGGACTAGCCGGCTAACAGAAGCGCGTTCTAGGGCATGCGTCTTTGGTTTTAGCCAACCAACTCAAAAATACCTCCTATATTTTAACCTAATTTTTTCATCACCGCCACTTCCTGATCCGAGGAGAACATGGATTTAGCTCTTTTGCGGCACCCTGTCGAAGGGGAAATTGATCTTCATCAACATCTCATCGTCCCTTGCATCATGCCGCGCCTGCAGGATGGAAACATTCTCGGGTCCTGTCGTGCAAGAACCTCTTTGTTCTGACCGCCAGGCCCCTGCTTCTCTCCCATGCGGCAGAGCCACAACAAAGCGCACATCCCCTGCCACGGAAACGCTCTCGGGACCTGTCATGTACGAGCCACTTTCCAAGCGCTATGGCCTTAGCGTCACCGTGCCCACCTTGGACAGCTCCAGCGCAATGCGGAGGGCCAGCTCTCGTCAACTCGAAGTTGGAACAGTTGCCGGGGCTCGACATCTCACTGGAGTCGTCGGATTCGATCCATGTCGAAGAAATCGGAGAGGGGAGAAGAGGGGACAAAGCGAGAGAGGAGAGTGAAGTGAGTGAAGGAAATATGCCCTAGAGGCAATAATAAAGTTATTATTTATTTCCTTATTTCATGATAAATGTTTATTATTCATGCTAGAATTGTATTAACCAGAAACATAATACATGTGTGAATACATAGACAAACAGAGTGTCACTAGTATGCCTCTACTTGACTAGCTCGTTAATCAAAGATGGTTATGCTTCCTAACCATGGACAAAGAGTTGTTATTTGATTAACGGGATCACATCATTAGGTGAATGATCTGATTGACATGACCCATTCCATTAGCTTAGCACCCGATCGTTTAGTATGTTGCTATTGCTTTCTTCATGACTTATACATGTTCCTATGACTATGAGATTATGCAACTCCCGTTTGCCGGAGGAACACTTTGTGTGCTACCAAACGTCACAACGTAACTGGGTGATTATAAAGGTGCTCTACAGGTGTCTCCAAAGGTACATGTTGGGTTGGCGTATTTCGAGATTAGGATTTGTCACTCCGATTGTCGGAGAGGTATCTCTGGGCCCTCTCGATAATGCACATCACATAAGCCTTGCAAGTATTGCAACTAATGAGTTAGTTGTGAGATGATGTATTACGGAACGAGTAAAGAGACTTGCCGGTAACGAGATTGAACTAGGTATTGCATACCGATGATCGAATCTCGGGCAAGTAACATACCGATGACAAAGGGAACAACGTATGTTGTTATGCGGTCTGACCGATAAAGATCTTTGTAGAATATGTATGAGCCAATATGAGCATCCAGGTTCCGCTATTGGTTATTGACCGGAGACGTGTCTCGGTCATGTCTACATTGTTCTCGAACCGTAGGGTCCGCACGCTTAAGGTTTCGATGACAGTTATATTATGAGTTTTGATGTACCGAAGGAGTTCGGAGTCCCGGATGAGATCGGGGACATGACGAGGACTCTCGAAATGGTCGAGACGTAAAGATCGATATATTGGACGACTATATTCGGACTTCGGAAAGGTTCCGAGTGATTCGGGTATTTTTCGGAGTACCGGAGAGTTACGGGAATTCGCCGGGAGAAGTATTGGGCCTTATTGGGCCATACAGGAAAGAGAGAGGGGCTGCCTAGGGCAGGCCGCGCCCCCCCCAAGGCCTAGTCCGAATTGGACTAGGGAGAGGGGCTGCGCCCCTTCCTTGTTTCTTACTCCTACTACATGGAAGGACTCCTAGTTGAACTAGGAAAGGGGGAATCCTACTCCTGGTGGGAGTAGGACTCCCCTAGGGCGCGCCATAGAGAGGGACGACCCTCCCCTCCTCCACTCCTTTATATACGGGGGCAGGGGGCACCCCATAGACACACAAGTTGATCTTCGTGATCGTTCCTTAGCCGTGTGCGGTGTCCCCCTCCACCATATTCCACCTCGGTCATATTGTAGCGGTGCTTAGGCGAAGCCCTGCGACGGTAGAACATCAAGATCGTCACCACGCCGTCGTGCTGACGGAAATCCTCCCCGACGCTTTGCTGGATCGGAGCCCGGGGATTGTCATCAAGCTGAACGTGTGCCAAGAACTCGGAGGTGCCAGAGTAACGGTGCTTCGATCGGTCGGACCGTGAAGACGTACGACTACATCAAACTAACGCTTCTGTTGTCGATCTACAAGGGTACGTAGATCACACTCTCCCCTCTCGTTGCTATGCATCACCATGATCTTGCGTGTGCGTAGGAATTTTTTTGAAATTACTACGAAACTCAACAGTGGCATCCGAGCCTAGGTTTTATGTGTTGATGTTATATGCACGAGTAGAACACAAGTGAGTTGTGGGCGATATAAGTCATACTGCTTACCAGCATGTCATACTTTGGTTCGGCGGTATTGTTGGACGAAGCGGCCCGGACCGACATTACGCGTATGCTTACGCGAGACCGGTTCTCCCGACGTGCTTTGCACAAAGGTGGCTAGCGGGTGACAGTTTCTCCAACTTTAGTTGAACCGAGTGTGGCTACGCCCGGTCCTTGCGAAGGTTAAAACAGCACCAACTTGACAAACTATCGTTGTGGTTTTGATGCGTAGGTAAGATTGGTTCTTGCTTAAGCCCGTAGCAGCCACGTAAAACTTGCAACAACAAAGTAGAGGACGTCTAACTTGTTTTTGCAGGGCATGTTGTGATGTGATATGGTCAAGACATGATGCTAAATTTTATTGTATGAGATGATCATGTTTTGTAACCGAGTTATCGGCAACTGGCAGGAGCCATATGGTTGTCGCTTTATTGTATGCAATGCAATCGCGCTGTAATGCTTTACTTTATCACTAAGCGGTAGCGATAGTCGTGGAAGCATAAGATTGGCGAGACGACAATGATGCTACGATGGAGATCAAGGTGTCGCGCCGGTGACGATGGTGATCATGACGGTGCTTCGAAGATGGAGATCACAAGCACAAGATGATGGTGGCCATATCATATCACTTATATTGATTGCATGTGATGTTTATCTTTTATGCATCTTATCTTGCTTTGATTGACGGTAGCATTATAAGATGATCTCTCACTAATTATCAAGAAGTGTTCTCCCTGAGTATGCACCGTTGCAAAAGTTCTTCGTGCTAAGACACCACGTGATGATCGGGTGTGATAGGCTCTACGTTCAAATACAACGGGTGCAAAACAGTTGCACACGCAGAATACTTAGGTTATACTTGACGAGCCAAGCATATACAAATATGGCCTCGGAACACGGAGACCGAAAGGTCGAGCGTGAATCATATAGCAGATATGATCAACATAGTGATGTTCACCAATGAAACTACTCCATCTCACATGATGATCGGACATGGTTTAGTTGATTTGGATCACGTAATCACTTAGAGGATTAGAGGGATGTCTCTCTAAGTGGGAGTTCTTAAGTAATATGATTAATTGAACTTAAATTTATCATGAACTTAGTCCTCGTAGTATTTTGTAAATTATGTTGTAGATCAATAGCTCGCATTGTTGCTTCCCTGTGTTTATTTTGATATGTTCCTAGAGAAAATTGTGTTGAAAGATGTTAGTAGCAATGATGCGGATTGGATCCATGATCTGAGGTTTTTCCTCATTGCTGCACAGAAGAATTATGTCCTTGATGCACCTCTAGGTGACGGACCTATTGCAGGAGCAGATGCAGACGTTATGAATGTTTGGCTAGCTCAATATGATGACTACTTGATAGTTTAGTGCACCATGCTTAAACGGCTTAGAATCGGGACTTCAAAGACGTTTTGAACGTCATGGAACATATGAGATTTTCCAGGAGTTGAAGTTAATATTTCAAGCAAATACCCGAGTTGAGAGATATGAAGTCTCCAACAAGTTCTATATCCAAAAGATGGAGGAGAATCGCTCAACTAGTGAGCATGTGCTCAGATTGTCTAAGTACTACAATCGCTTGGATCAAGTGGGAGTTTTCCAGATAAGATAGTGATTGACAGAATTCTCTAGTCACCATCACCAAGTTAGTAGAACTTCATGATGAACTATAGTATGCAAGGGATGACGAAAACGACTCCCGAGCTTTTCATGATGATGAAATCGATGAAGGTAGAAATCAAGAAAGAGCATCAAGTGTTGATGGTAGACAAGACCACTAGTTTCAATAAAAGGGCAAAGGGAAGAAGGGGAACTTCAAGAAGAACGGCAAGCAAGTTGCTGCTCAAGTGAAGAAGCCCAAGTCTGGTCCTAAGCCTGAGACTAAGTGTTTCTACTGCAAAGGGACTGGTCACTGGAAGCGGAACTACCCCAAGTGATTGGCAGATAAGAAGGATGGCAAAGTGAACATAAGTATATTTGATATACATGTTATTGATGTGTACTTTACTAGTGTTTATAGAAACCCCTCAGTATTTGATACTAGTTCAGTGCTAAGATTAGTAACCCGAAACAGGAGTTGCAGAATAAACAGAGACTAGTTAAGGGTGAAGTGATGATGTGTGTTGGAAGTGGTTCCAAGATTGATATGATCATCACCGCAGACTCCCTATACTTTCGAGATTAGTGTTGAACCTAAATAAGTGTTATTTAGTGTTTGCGTTGAGCATGAATATGATTTGATCATGTTTATTGCAATACGGTTATTCATTTAAGTTAGAGAACAATTGTTGTTCTGTTTACATGAATAAAACCTTCTATGGTCATACACATCAACGAAAATGGTTTGTTGGATCTCGATTGTAGGGATACACATATTCATAATATTGAAGCCAAAAGATGCAAAGTTAATAATGATAGTGCAACTTATTTGTAGCACTGCCGTTTAGGTCATATTGGTGTAAAGCGCATGAAGAAAATCCATGCTGATGGGATTTTGGAATCACTTGATTATGAATCACTTGATGCTTGTGAACCATGCCTCATGGGCAAGATGACTAAGACTCCGTTCTCCGGAGCGAGCAACTGACTTATTGGAAATAATACATACTGATGTATGTGGTCCGATGAGTGTTAAGGCTCACGGGAAGTTTCGTTATTTTCTGAACTTCACAGATGATTTGAGCAGATATGGGTATATCTACTTGATTAGACATAAGTCTGAAACATTTGAAAAGTTCAAAGAATTTCAGAGTAAAGTGGAAAATCATCGTGGCAAGAAAATAAAGTTTCTACGATCTAATCGCGGAGACAAATATTTGAGTTATGAGTTTGGTCTTCAATTAAAACAATGTGGAATAGTTTCACAAACTCATGCCACATGGAACACCTCAGCATAATGGTGTGTCCGAACGTCATAACCGTACTTTATTGGATATAGTGCAACCTATGATGTTTCTTACCGATTTACCACTATCGTTTTGGGGTTATGCATTAAAGACAGCTGCATTCACGTTAAAAAGGGCACCATCTAAGTCCGTTGAGACGACACAATTTGAACTGTGGTTTGGCAAGAAACCAAAGTTGTCGTTTCTTAAAGTTTGGGACAACGATGCTTATGTGAAAAAGTTTCATCCTGATAAGCTCAAACCCAAATCGGAGAAATGTGTCTTCATAGGATACCCAAAGGAGACTGTTGGGTACACCTTCTATCACAGATCCGAAGGCAAGACTTTTGTGGTTAAATTCGGAATCTTTCCAGAGAAGGAGTTTCTCTCGAAAGAAGTGAGTGGGAGGAAAGTAGAAAACTTGATAAGGTAATTGTACCTTCTCCCTTATTGGAAAGTAGTTCATCACAGAAATCTGTTCCTGTGACTACTACACCAATTAGTGAGGAAGCTAATGATGATAATCATGTAACTTCAGATCAAGTTACTACCGAATCTCGTAGGTAAACCAGAGTGAGATCCGCACCAGAGTGGTACGGTAATCCTGTCCTGGAGGTCATGTTACTTGAACATGACGAACTTGCGAACTATGAGGAAGCGATGATGAGCCCAGATTCCGCGAAATGGTTTGAGGCCATAAAATCTGAGATATGATCCATGTATGAGAACAAAGTATGGAATTTGATGGATTTGCCCGATGATCGGCAAGCCATAGAAAATAAATGGATCTTCAAGAGGAAGACGGACGCTGATAGTAGTGTTACTATCTACAAAGCTAGAATTGTCACAAAAGGTTTTCGACAAGTTCAAGGTGTTGACTACGATGAGATTTTCTCACTCGTATCTATGCTTAAGTCTGTCCGAATCATGTTAGCAATTGCCGCATTTTATGAAATCTGGCAAATGGATAAACAAAACTGCATTCCTTAATGGATTTATTAAAGAAGAGTTGTATGTGATGCAACAAGAAGGTTTTGTCAATCCTAAAGGTGCTAACAAAATATACAAGCTCTAGCGATCCATTTATGGACTGGTGCAAGCATCTCGGAGTTGGAATATACGCTTTGATAAGTTGATCAAAGCATATAGTTTTATACAGACTTGCGGTGAAGCCTGTATTTACTAGAAAGTGAGTGGGAGCACTACAGCATTTCTGATAAGTATATGTGAATGACATATTGTTGATCAGAGACAATGTAGAATTATTCTGCAAAGCATAAAGGAGTGTTTGAAAGGAGTTTTTCAAAGAAAGACTTCGGTGAAGCTGCTTACATATTGAACATCAAGATCTATAGAGATAGATCAAGACGCTTGATAAGTTTTTTAATGAGTACATACCTTGACAAGATTTTGAAGTAGTTCAAAATAGAACAGTCAAAGAAAGAGTTCTTGCCTGTGTTACAAGGTGTGAAATTGAGTAAGACTCAAAACCCGACCACGGCAGAAGATAGAAAGAGAATGGAAGTCATTCCCTATGCCTCAGCCATAGGTCCTATAAAGTATGCCATGCTGTGTACCAGATCCATTGTATACCCTACACTGATTTTGGCAGGGAGTACAATAGTGATCTAGGAGTAGATCACTGGACAGCGGTCAAAATTATCCTTAGTGGAATAAGGATATGTTTCTTGATTACAGAGGTGACAAAAGGTTCGTCGTAAAGGGTTACGTCGATGCAAGTTTTGACACTGATCCAGATGACTCTAAGTCTCAATCTGGATACATATTGAAAGTGGGAGCAATTAACTAGAGTAGCTCCATGCAGAGCATTGTTGACATAGAAATTTGCAAAATACATGCGGATCTGAATGTGGCAGACCCGTTGACTAAACTTCTCTCACAAGCAAAACATGATCACTTTTTGGGTGTTAATCACATAGCGATGTGAACTAGATTACTGAATCTAGTAAACCCTTTGGGTGTTGGTCACATGGCAATGTGAACTATAGGTGTTAATCACATAATGATGAAAACTATCGATGTTAATCACATGGTGATGTGATCTAGATTATTGACTCTAGTGCAAGTGGGAGACTGAAGGAAATATGCCCTAGAGGCAATAATAAAGTTATTATTTATTTCCTTATTTCATGATAAATGTTTATTATTCATGCTAGAATTGTATTAACCGGAAACATAATACATGTGTGAATACATAGACAAACAGAGTGTCACTAGTATGCCTCTACTTGACTAGCTCGTTAATCAAAGATGGTTATGTTTCCTAACCATGGACAAAGAGTTGTTATTTGATTAACGGGATCACATCATTAGGTGAATGATCTGATTGACATGACCCATTCCATTAGCTTAGCACCCGATCGTTTAGTATGTTGCTATTGCTTTCTTCATGACTTATACATGTTCCTATGACTATGAGATTATGCAACTCCCGTTTGCCGGAGGAACACTTTGTGTGCTACCAACGTCACAACGTAACTGGGTGATTATAAAGGTGCTCTACAGGTGTTCTCCAAAGGTACATGTTGGGTTGGCGTATTTCGAGATTAGGATTTGTCACTCCGATTGTCGGAGAGGTATCTCTGGGCCCTCTCGGTAATGCACATCACATAAGCCTTGCAAGTATTACAACTAATGAGTTAGTTGTGAGATGATGTATTACGGAACGAGTAAAGAGACTTGCCGGTAACGAGATTGAACTAGGTATTGGATACCGACGATCGAATCTTGGGCAAGTAACATACCGATGACAAAGGAAACAACGTATGTTGTTATGCGGTCTGACCGATAAAGATCTTCGTAGAATATGTATGAGCCAATATGAGCATCCAGGTTCCGCTATTGGTTATTGACCGGAGACGTGTCTCGGTCATGTCTACATTGTTCTCGAACCGTAGGGTCCGCACGCTTAAGGTTTCGATGACAGTTATATTATGAGTTTATGAGTTTTGATGTACCGAAGGAGCTCGGAGTCCCGGATGAGATCGGGGACATGACGAGGAGTCTCGAAATGGTCGAGACGTAAAGATCGATATATTGGACGACTATATTCGGACTTCGGAAAGGTTCCGAGTGATTCGGGTATTTTTCGGAGTACCGGAGAGTTACGGGAATTCGCCGGGAGAAGTATTGGGCCTTATTGGGCCATACGGGAAAGAGAGAGGGGCTGCCTAGGGCAGGCCGCCCCCCCCCCAAGGCCTAGTCCGAATTGGACTAGGGAGAGGGGCTGCGCCCCTTCCTTGTTTCCTACTCCTACTACATGGAAGGACTCCTAGTTGAACTAGGAAAGGGGGAATCCTACTCCTGGTGGGAGTAGGACTCCCTAGGGCGCGCCATAGAGAGGGCCGGCCCTCCCCTCCTCCACTCCTTTATATACGGGGGCATGGGGCACCCCATAGACACACAAGTTGATCTTCGTGATCGTTCCTTAGCCGTGTGCGGTGCCCCCCTCCACTATATTCCACCTCGGTCATATTGTAGCGGTGCTTAGGCGAAGCCCTGCGATGGTAGAACATCAAGATCGTCACCACGCCGTCGTGCTGACGGAACTCCTCCCCGACGCTTTGCTGGATCGGAGCCCGGGGATCGTCATTGAGCTGAACGTGTGCCAAGAACTCGGAGGTGCCGGAGTAACGGTGCTTGGATCGGTCGGACCGTGAAGACGTACGACTACATCAAACTAACGCTTCCGTTGTCGATCTACAAGGGTACGTAGATCACACTCTCCCCTCTCGTTGCTATGCATCACCATGATCTTGCGTGTGCGTAGGAAATTTTTTGAAATTACTACGAAACCCAACAGTGAGTTAGGGTTCCGGATTGGGGGTTTTGTGGGGACGAAGTGGAGTTGGTGGTGGACCAGGCTGACGTGGCGGACGCGCCCGGGTGCGCCCCGGCCGCCCCATATCCGCCCTACATTTGGGCTAGATATGAGGGGCGCCAGACAGCCCTAGCATTTGAGACCGGTTTGAGGAGTACGGGTGGGTCAGTTTTTTTAACCGGTCAGTAACCGATCCTCCGCCGAGGCGCCGGGCTGTAGATGCTCTTGGGTTCTCAATTTAGAGGTGGAAAGGATGATTAGAGCATTTGTTACATCTTAAGGCAAAGCTTTGTCCAGTTTACAATATTTAGAGGCGGAATGGATGATTAGAGCATTTGTTACATCTTAAGGCAAAGCTTTGTCCACTTTACAATTTTGGATGAAATATTCTTTCAACGAGTGGCCATGTTTCCATCAATAGCGATACGTTTATAGTGACTTCATCAATCTCAATACCATTCGACAGTCTCTCGATTCATAGCGATATGTTTATAGTGATTTTGTCAATCTCAAGACCGTTTATAGTGATTCGACAGTCTCTCGATTCATATTAGTGAGCGTATGGACATGTTTGTGAGCTCATAGGTGGGAGTGTCTGTGCGTGTTTGTGAGAGTTTACATCTGTAATGTGTTTCTATTAAAACTATATTGGGTGATAATAGGCTGATAAAGCATTACATGCACGCAATATACGACCAAACACGAGAGAATTTAGACAGCAGCTCGACTTCAATACACCAATCAACAGTGATGATGTTCTTATTGATGGTTCTGTACACCCAAATCAAGGAAACAAGGATTCTGATACCAAAACTACAACAAATCGAAACATGTGTCCATCAAAAGGTACAAACATGCACAGCTCATCGGCTCCGAACGACCCACACCGAATCAACATCAATAACGTCCACAGGATGAATTACCAAACATCGAACAGAACTGCACAAGGCAATCAATGGCGATACTGATAGCAGTAGATGTCCTACAGGAGCCAGAGCACCAGGACCCAGACTGGGTAGACGAAGAGCAGGACGATGCCGATGGTGTTGGAGACGCCATTGGCCTTCCTGAAGGCCTCCCTGAAGCCTCCTGACACCCTGATGTGCTCTTGGAGCAGGTAGCACCCGATGGCGAGGCATATGAAGACGCCGACAAGATCGTTCCTGAAGTGCTCCGCGAAGAGGCTGGGGGCGACCACCGTGAGAAGAATCAGAGAGCCAGGCAGCTCTAGCCAATCTGATACACATGATGAAAATCATTGTGAGATGTCTGTAACATTTTAACGGCTTATTAAGTACTTCCTCTGTCCCATAATATAAGAACGTTTTTGAAGCTATGTTGGCTTCAAAAATGATCTTATATTATGGGACGGAGGGAGTAGATGAAAAATAAGGACACATTTTTCGGTAGTGTTATATAAGCTGAAAAATATCTTCACAGGGCACAACAAAGATGAGAAATGCAACACATAGAGATA
Source organism: Triticum urartu (assembly GCF_003073215.2). Classification (NCBI taxonomy): domain Eukaryota; kingdom Viridiplantae; phylum Streptophyta; class Magnoliopsida; order Poales; family Poaceae; genus Triticum; species Triticum urartu. Next base: position 286,937,358 of record NC_053023.1, on the reverse strand, counting down.
ATTTGCTAGGGGCAGCAAGGATAGGTAAAAGAATAGATAGGAAATGATACCAGGGAAGTGACGCGGGAAGAAGAGCCGCAGGATGACTACAACGAATGCAATCCAGGCACCAACCTCTCCCCTGCAATTTTGATGTTTGATGATCACAAATTTGATTCAAATACCTATATCTAATGCTGTACAATTAAAGCAACAGAGGATATTGCACCATGGAAGTATCAGCCAGTAAGGCAGAGGCAGTGATCCTTCAACCGATAGACAACAAGCATGAAAAAATACCTCGACTTTTGCAGTGAGGTAGCAATATGTTAAAATAACCTATATTGAGCATGTATCTTACCTCACTTTATCAACAACCTATAAAGTCCTTTGAGCCTATCCTCAGTGAAGTGACCTTTTTTTAAGAAGACCGACACTCTGGCACTATAGCCGGTGATATCAACCAACAATGAACAATATCTTACCTCGCTTTATCAACAACCTAATGCACTATTTTTTCATTCTGGAAAACATACATGAAATATTTCGATTTTCTAAGTTCAGAATTTCAGATATTTCAAATTGGTTAATCCGCAGGAGTGCAACAATCCTCCACAGCTACTAACAACTGCATTTAAACTGAAAACATGAACTGATGCTGCAGAAGGGAAATTGCGACCATAACCACCTTACGAGAGAGAACAGTACACCAGGCAGGGTGAAGAAAATGTAAGGGACCAAGAGTCCCGTCAGCATGTTGGTCTTCCAGTTTGTCCGGTCCAATACCAAGAGGTACCTGCAGTAGATGAGAACAGCAAAGTTCAGACAATGCATAATCCGGCGACCAACCGACAATTGCCAAGAAGGTAGCAATCTCAGGTTAAGTGGACACACAAACTCCTCAACTCCTCTAAGTTTTCAAAGTAAAGATTGAAGAGAAAATCATATATAGGCCGCAGAATCATCCTAACAGGTAACAGCTTAACATGACAGCATATACGCTTTGATAAGGTCCGACTTCTGTCTATATGTTAGGGATGTTTGCTTCGCAAGTCCCACAAAATTAATGGTGAACATTTCCTACCAAGCTACCGTTTTCACCGAGGCTTTGGCACGAATTTGACAGCGTTCGGCATCTCCCTCTAGGATACCGCAGTTAAATTACACGCTCAAGCTTACTAAAAAATTACTGCTTCCAAGGGAATATGCTGTCGCGATGTTTTCTCGCAGGCATCTCAACTGCTCCCTGGCGTGATCCTCCCAAAATGGTCAGGAGGCGAGGGAGATCGGAGATCCCCTTTGCAGAAACAAAGCTCGTCCCAGCAAGGAAAATAGAAGGGAAGAAAGGGGAATACTGACACGGCGGCGATGAAGGCGAGCCACTTGAGGAAGTGGCGGCCGAAGCCGAGGACGATGGCGTGGTTGGCGAGCTTCCGCGCGGCCAGGCCCAGCTCCCGCAGGTCCGACTCGAGCAGCGCCTGCGCCGCCTCCGACGCGCCGGACGCCGCGCCCGCCTTCATCGCGAGGAACGACGGCGCCATCTCCCCCGAGTCGCCGAGACCTCGAGAATTCTCAAGATGGATGGATGGATGGGCTCGGGTCTGGGTTCGATTTGTGCTTTGGCTTTGGCTGTGCGGATAGGAGGAAATATGTACAGGGCGGCAGCTGAGTTAGCTGGACCTTGCTGGGGTCGACGGAACGGAACAGGTGGCGCTCGGTCTCGACACTTCTCTACACACCCGCTGGACGGACACGTGGGGAACAGATCGCAACTGTATTATTGCATGCATGCAGTATCTTAGCTTTAGCTTGCTGTCACGGGATTTGACTTTTGACCACAATATGTATTTCTGTATTATGTGCTCCCTCCGCTATGTGTATTCGACAAATCTAAGACAAGTAATTTGCGACGGAGGTAGTATTACAGAAATGCTTGTTCGACATATTGTAAGAGGTTCCAAAGATTGTTCGCTTTTATTTTTATGTCTAAAAATAAACTTACAGTCCCTCTAAATTACTTGTCTTAGACTCGAGACGAAGAGAGTTATCATTTAGGCCTTGTTCGGTTGCAGCAAAATTAAAAGGGAATTGAAGTGGATTAAATCCCATACAAGTCAAAATCTCACTCAGTCCCCTCCAAACCTCTCTAACCCCCTACAGGAGAGGTTTAACCGAACAAGGCCGTAGCGATTCTTGTGTTACAAAGATTGTTCACTTTTTTATAAGGTTCCTCCGTGGTTCTGAAGATCTCCCACCATAGTATGAAGAAAACTAATATAGGGTGCGATTAGAGTAATTAATAAGCTCATAACACATCAGTTGCACGTGACCATCATACGGACATCTATGAGAGAACATGGCCAGCAGCTCATCACTTGAATGCACCCACCGATCAACAGAGCAGACGTTTTTATTGATGGCTATGTACCCACAGATCAAGGAAACAAATTAAGACGTGACACCAAATCGAAACATGGCCGAGACAGTTCATCAACATTCAACAGGTACAAGAGCGCATGGTTCATCGACACCAAATCGCCGGAGAAAAACATCACATGATGAACCCCAAAAACAGCGGCGAACGGTCTACAGGAACCACATGACGACGGCCCAGACCGGGTAGATGAAGAGGAGGAGGATGCCGATGGTGTTGGACCAGCCATTGGGCTTCTTGAAGGCCTCCTTGAGGCCACCCGACGCCTTGATGTGCTCGTGGAGCAGGTAGCACCCGATGACCAGGCACACGCCGACGCCGATGATGAGCCAGGAGCCCCGGAAGGTGTCGGCGAAGATGGCGGGGGCGACCACCGTGAGGAGGATCAGAGACCCAGGCAGCTCCAGCCAATCTGACAACATGATGCAAATCCCCATTGTGAGATTTATGCAACATTTTAAAGTTTAGCTTGTTGAGTACATGAAGGAATTTGCTAGGGGGCAACTATAAGCACAAGAAACAGAGAGCAAAATGATAGTACCAGGGAAGTGGCGCGGAAAGAACAGCCGCAGGACGACAAAAACGAACGCAACCCAGCTACCAATCTCCCCCCTGCAATTTTGATGTTGAGCAATCAGGAATTTGTTTCGTATATATGTACTCCCTCCGTTCCGAATTACTCGTCGCAGAAATGGATGTATCTAGATGTATTTTAGTTCTAGATACATCCATTTCTGAGACGAGTAATTTGGAACGGAGGGAGTATGTATGTAATAATGCTGTAAAATTGTAGCAGATCAACAGACGATATGGCATCATGTAAGTATCTGCAACTGCAACTAGCATCACTTATATAAGTATGAAAAAGGTAGCTTGAGTTCTGCAGCCAGGTAACAATAGCCCATATGCACAAGTTTTCATTTTTTATGCTCAGTAGTGAGATACTTTTCTTATTAAGAAAATCGATCTTCGGACCCTTGCCTATCATGTGAATCAATTGCCGAAAATATAACATCTTATATCTGCAGTAGTATTTTTCTCTTTTCATTTTTTCAAACAAGGAGGCGTCCTCAGTCCACTACTACTATCACTGATAAGTGATATCGGATCTAGTTTTCTTTTAAGAAGTGATATGGGAATAACCACGTCCAGACCAGCATCTAGTGCCGACACAAAAGCAAAGTACAAAAAAACTGAAGTAAACCACTGAAAGTGGATCCGGACCGCAGAACGCTAGCCAGCCACCAGCACCACAGCTGGATGTTCACCACTGTGTTTTCTTTCTCTTTTTGGGGAAAATATGTACGCAATATTTAGATTTTGTGAGCTAACATCTTTCAGACTGACGAGTTATTAATCCGTCGCAAAGCAACAGTTCCACAGCTCAGTGGAAATTGCATGCAAAATTTAAAATCTGAAGGGACGCTGCAGACTGCAGTAGTAGAGAATTTGCGAGGATAATCACCTTATGAAGCCGAAGAGCAGGCCGGGCATGGTGAAGAAAATGTAAGGGACCAAGAGGCCCGTCAGCATGTTGGTCTTCCAGTTGGTCTTGTCCAGCACCAACAGATATCTGCAGCGGCAGAAGAAGATAAACAGCGAGGTTCAGAGAGATGCATAGCTCTGCGACAACTGACGGAAGAAAAATTTACAAGATAATAAAGGGGGGGGGGGGGGGGGGGAGAAGGGGAGGGGCTGGTGGGAAGGCACTGACACGGCGGCGGCGAAGGCGAGCCATTGGAGGAAGGTGCCGATGAAGCCGATGCCGCCGCCGAGGACGATGGCGTGGTTGGCGAGCTTCCGCGCCGCCATGGTCAGCTCCCGCAGGTCCGACTCCAGCAGCGCCTCCGACGCGCCGGCCGCCGGGCCCGTCTTCATCGCGAGGAGCGACTTTGCCATGGCCGAGCGCGCGAGACCTCTCTCAGTTATCACTCTCGCTCTTTTCTCTCTGGATCGAGCTCTGCTGTCTGCACAGCACAGGCCGAGAGTTGGGTATATGTACAGGCAACTGGACCGGGGTGGTCGACGGAACGGAACAGGTGGCGGTCGACCTGGACGATTCCGGGGGCAGCGTCCGCTGGCCCCGGGACACGTGGGGCATGGGCATTACTGGAGCTGCATTATTGCATGCATGCATGCATGCATTACAGCGTTATCGAGTTTTTCTCCCGATGAAGCGTCATCGAGTCTGACCTTTGACCTCCGGATGTACTTACAAAATGCAGCAAGGAAAAAACAGGCAAAATGCGAGTGACTTTAGCCGGCGACCGTAGGTTTTTGAAGTAGTTACACAAGTCCGATCCAGATTTAGCAAAATCAGAAGTGTAGCGGAACAACGTGTCTGCCGTATGCATCGTTCTGATGCAGAGGCCGAGGAGATCCCCTTTTCGAAAAGGAAACAAACGTGTCTGCCGTATCCTCCACACAAGCGGTACACTCCAAGCCTATGTCGACGGCGATTCATTTGGCACCCATGTCTGGCAGCCGTACGCATCATCTTTTTAAACGGATTACTCTCAGGATCGCCGTCGACATAGGCTCCGCATCAATGCGTGGCCACCCACCGCCGGGACCATCAGATTAACCCGAAATCCAGCGCCAAACCACCCCTGCTAATCCTAATCAAGCCTCTCCGTCGACCACAAATATCAAGCCTATGAGGCATCTGTCTTTATCAAAGGTTCCACGTTTGCCTGCCGGATCGCCATGGTCGAATATCTTATTGGCGGTGTTCATGTGGTGGGGTCCCGTGACTCAGCCGGCGCGCGAGCTGTCACGTCTAGAAGTCGGCAGAAGGCCCCGCGCCACTGGAACGCCGCCACGTGGGTACTGCGAGGGACGTGTTGGAGCACGTACGTCGCCCTTGCTGCCCTCCCACAGACGAACCTATCACAAGGCAGAAGCTCCTCAAGGACATGCCGCAATAGGTCGGATATTCGGCGTGCGTGGCGCCAAGGGCAAACTCCTGACGCCAGGTTGTTGAATCTAACGCCGTGTTCGATTGCGCGGTTTGTTTTCGGCCGTCCAGCGCGCCGTGACCCAGTGTAGACTTGCACGGACTGAAACAAGGTATGGGTCAAGTTCTATATGAAAATACACAACGGAACCTGCGTCCAGGCACACCCGGAAAAAAATTTAAAAAATGTAAATGTAAGAATTCTGAAACTTTGTAGGAGCAAGTACTGTATTACTCTCTGTAAAGTTTCGGGGCAAAATGACTTCCATGATATTCAGAACGATTAAAAATAAAACAGATACTCTCTCCGGTCCAAATTAATTGACGCGGCTCTAGTACAAATTTGTATTTGTAATTAAGCTTATTATTCACACATTTTGTATTTGTAATTTTGTCTTTTTATCAAAAATACCATAGAAGTCATCTTGTTCCGAAACTTTACATGTGGTTAATAAACTATACAATGCTTGTTCCGACAAAGTTTTATTTATTATTTCCCAAATGCTAAAAAGTGCAGCTCTACTTTTTGGGCGTCCCGAGCACACCCCTCTCGCTACCGTCGGATCGAGATCGCGAAGCGCAGGTGGATTCGGTCTGAATCGAAACGGCGCCGCGCATGTTGGGCAAAACGGCCAAAGCGGTGGAGGGCCCACCACGTCCCGCACCTCTCTCTCCACCTCTTCCCCGCTGCCCACGCCCTGGCATTCATTCTATTCGAAATCGTGAGAGGGAGGGGGTTGTGCAGTTGCTCCGCCGGCCAAATCCATCGCCCGACAAAACTCAACGCAGTCCGCGGCTACCGAAGTTAGGACGACGCGACAACCGTGGATACGAGAGGTGTGGTTCGGGGCACCCACGTGCCGCGGCTTCGTATCCCCTCTTTGTCAAGTACTCCCTTCGTTCCTAAATACAAGTCTTTCAAGAGATTACACTAGGGACTATATACGGAAAAAAATGAGTGAATCGACACTCTAAAATGTGTCTATATACACCCGCATATATAGTGGAATCTCTAAGAAGACTTATATATAGGAACGGAGAGAGTACATGACAGAAGAGGGTCGGAGGAGGGTTTGGGGGAGGTCCGGTGACTTCGCGCGGCAGTGCTACTTGTTCGGGCTAGCGAAGAGGACATCCCCGCAGCCATCCAAACCCGAGGTAAGCGTGACGTCCCTCTTATGCGCGATTCCATTTTCCCACGACGACAGCCTCGTTGCATGCGGCGGTAGGTGCGAGCGTTGAGCCAGGGGCGTCGGAGATTTTTGAAATAAGATCGTGGATGTCGCCTAGAGGGCGGTGAATAGAAACTTTGAAATAATTACGGCTTAGGCTTGAAGAAATGTGAAATAAAACTAGCGTTTAATTTATCAAACATAAAACCTAAAACAATTAGGCTCACCTATGTGAATCAACAACTTATGCTAAGTAAGATAAACAACTAGGTGATAGCAAGATATATAACATGAAACACTATGACTATCACAAAGTAAAGTGCATAAGTAAAGGGCTCGAGTAAGAGATAGCCGAGGCACACTGAGACGACAATGTATCCCAAAGCTCACATACTTGTGGATGCTAATCTCCATTTGGAGCGGTGTGTAGGCACAATGCTCCCCAAAATGCCACTGCGGCCACCGTAATCTCCTCACGCCCTCGCACAATGCAAGATATCGTGATTCCACTAAGGGACCCTTGAGGACTGTCGTCAGCGAACCCATACAAATGGCAACCCTTGGGGGAGGTCACTGAACCCGTACACTTTGGCAACCCTTGGGGCGGTCACCAGAACCCGTACAAATTGCTCGGGGCGATCTCCACAACCTAATTGGAGACCCCGACGCTTGCCCGGAGCTTTACACCATAATGATTGAGCTCCGAGGCACCACTAACCGTCTAGGGCGCCCAAGCACCCAGGAGGAACAAGCTCTAGGGTACCAAGCACCCAAGATAAATAAGCTTCTCAACTTTCACCTCCATATATCACCGTGGAGAACTCAAACCGATGCACCAAATGCAATGGTAAGGGCACACGAAGTGCCCAAGTCCCTCACTCTCAAATCCCATCAAAGCAACGAAAGCTATGGAAAAATATGAGAGGAAGAACAAGAAGGGGAACACCAAGAACTCCAAGATCTAGATCCAAGGGGTTCCCCTCACAAAGAGGAGAAAGTGATTAGTGAAAATGTGGATCTAGATCTCCTCTCTCTTTTCCCTCAAGAACTAGCAAGAATTATTGGAGGAATTGAGAGATAACAAGTTGAAGAAGGTCAACAATGGGAGAAGAACACGAGCTCAAGAAGATGAGATGCAATGGGGAAGAAGACCCCCTTTTATAGCCCCCCCCCCAAATCCAAACGTTATGCACTCAGTCTGCGCACAAGCGGTAGTACTGCTCGAGCGAGCGGTACTTCCGCTAGCACGGTAGTTTGAGCCGTTACGTGCAACTGAGAAACTCAAGGAGGCGGTAGTGCCGCCGGAGCGGTACTACCGTTCCCACTAGTGGTACTACCGCTAGGTGTTGCATGTACAGGTGAAATCGCGGTAGTTGACTAGGGCAGCGCGGTACTATAGCACGGTGCGGTACTACCGCCGTGGAACCGCGAAAGTACCGCGCAAGCGGTACTACCACTAAAGTGCAACCAAAAAGGCCTAAGTAAACTAGATGGATGCATGAAAGCCTGAACTGGCATAACTTCTACAAATGAGCTTCGAATTGAGCAAACTCAAGCTTGTTGGAGAGATGACGACGAGTACTAGTGTGAAGAGGTAGTAGAAAAAATGCCAGTGATATAGAGATGTGAAACCTCTATGAATGGGGAACCGGCAAAAACCCCAACATCAAAAACAACATATCAGATGCATGTGAATTCCGTTTTCGATGAACTTGAGTTTGTCATGAAGATGACCATAAGCTCTAAACTCACAAAGAGAAACACCAAACAAGAACCAAGAAAGATGATACAAGGATGCAATGGTTTGAGCTCTCTACGAACGATACGATCAAGCTAATAAATTGAGAGCCCCCCTTGATAGTATGGCAATCGATCCTATAACCCGGTCTCCCAACTCCAACCATGAGACCGGTAAAATAGAAAACCTATCAAGGGCAAACCTTTGCCTTGCACATATTCCACTTGAGTTAGATGATGATGATGATCTTGACTTCCTCTAGTTGGACCACCTATCTTGATTGCGTTGGCTCGGTGAAGGCTAGTTGATTGCTCCCTCATACTCCACTATGGATGAGCTACTCTTTAGCACATCCTCACAGGTCCACTGTCACCAAAATGGATGGCAAGCTTCAAGCATGATTTCTTCGTGATGCTTGATAACCCACAAGTATAAGGGATCACAACAGCTTTCGAGGGTAGAGTATTCAACCCAAATTTATTGATTCGACACAAGGGAAGCCAAAGAATATTCTCAAGCATTAGCAGCTGAGTTGTCAATTCAACCACACCTGGAAACTTAGTATCTGCAGCAAAGTGTTTAGTAGCAAAGTAATATGATAGTGATGGTAACGGTAACAAAAGAGTAACGAAAGCAAAGTAATGTTTTTGGTATTTTGTAGTGATTGTAACAATAGCAACGGGAAAGTAAATAGGCGTAAACCAGTATATGGAAAGCTCGTAGGCATCGGATCAATGATGGATAATTATGCCGGATGCGGTTCATCATGTAACAGTCATAACATAGGGTGACACAGAACTAGCTCCAATTCGTCAATGTAATGTAGGCATGTATTCCGAATATAGTCATATGTGCTTATGGAAAAGAACTTGCATGACATCTTTTGTCCTACCCTCCCATGGCAGCGGGGTCCTGATGGAAACTAAGGGATATTAAGGCCTCCTTTTAATAGAGAACCGGAACAGAGCATTAGCACATAGTGAATACATGAACTCCTCAAACTACGGTCATCACCGGTAAGTATCCCGATTATTGTCACTTCGGGGTTAACGGATCATAACACATAATAGGTGACTATAGACTTGCAAGATAGGATCAAGAACTCTCATATATTAATGAAAACATAATAGGTTCAGATCTGAAATCATGGCACTCGGGCCCTAGTGACAAGCATTAAGCATAGCAAAGTCATAGCAACATCAATCTCAGAACATAGTGGATACTAGGGATCAAACCCTAACAAAACTAACTCGATTACATGATAAATCTCATCCAACCCATCACCGTCCAGCAAGCCTATGATGGAATTACTCACGCACGGCGGTGAGCATCATGAAATTGGTGATGGAGGATGGTTGATGATGACGACGGCGACGAATCCCCCTCTTCGGAGCCCCGAACGGACTCCAGATTAGCCCTCCCGAGAGGTTTTAGGGCTTGGCGGCGGCTCCGTATCGTAAAACACGATGATTTCTTCTCTCTTATCTTTTTCTCCCCGAAAGCAGTTATATAGAGTTGGAGTTGGAGTCGGGGGGTCTCCAGGGGGCCCACGAGGTAGGGGGCGCGCCCTAGGGGGGGCCCCACCCTCATGGCAAGGGTGTGGGGCCCCTGGTCTTCATCTTTGGTGAGGATTTTTTATTATTTATTGTAAGATATTCCGTGGAGTTTCAGGTCATTCCGAGTACTTTTGTTTTCTGCACATAAAACAACATCATGGCAATTCTGCTGAAAACAGCGTCAGTCCGGGTTAGTTCCATTCAAATCATAAAAGTTAGAGTCCAAAACATGGGCAAAAGTGTTTGGAAAAGTAGATACGACGGAGACGTATCAACTCCCCCAAGCTTAAACCCTTGCTTATCCTCAAGCAATCCAGTTGACAAACTGAAAGAAATAAAGAAAAACTTTTACAAACTCTGTTTGCTCTTGTTGTTGTAAATATGTCAAGCTAGCATTCAAGTTTTCAGCAAAGATTATAACTAACCACATTTGCAATAATTCTCAGGTCTCATGATTACCCATATCAATAGCATAGTCAACTACCAAGCCATAATAATAAATTTCGGATGACAACACTTTCTCAAAACAATCATAATATGATATAACAAGATGGTATCTCGCTAGCCCTTTCTGAGACCGCAAAACATAAATGCAGAGCACCTTGAAAGATCAAGGACTGACTAGACATTGTAATTCATGGTAAAAGAGATCCAATCATAGTCACACCCAATATAAATTAACAGTAATGAATGCAAATGACAATGGTGCTCTCCAACTGGTGCTTTTTAATAAGAGGGTGATGACTCAACATAAAAGTAAATGGATAGGCCCTTCGCAGAGGGAAGCAGGGATTTGTAGAGGTGCCAGAGCTCGGTTTTGAAATAGAGGTGAATAATATTTTGAGCGGTATACTTTCATTGTCAACATAACAACCAAGAGATGGCGATATCTTCCATGCTACACACATTATAGGCGGTTCCCAAACAGAATGGTAAAGTTTATACTCCCCCTCCACCAACAAACATCAATCCATGGCTTGCTCGAAACAACAAGTGCCTCCAACATACATCAGGTCCCAGGGGGAGTTTTGTTTGCAATTATTTTGATTTAGTTTGCATAAAGCATGGGACTGGGCATCCCGATGACCAGCCATTTATATCGTGAGTGAGGAGCGGAGTCCACTCCTCTTGAGAATAACCCGCCTAACATGGAAGATACGGACAACCCTAGTTGATACATGAGCTATTCGAGCATACAAAACAGGATATTTATTTGAAGGTTTAGAGTTTGGCACATACAAATTTACTTGGAACGGCAGGTAGATACCGCATATAGGAAGGTATAGTGGACTCATCTGGAATAACTTTGGGGTTTAAGGAGTTTGGATGCACAAGCAGTATTCCCGCTTAGTACAGGTGAAGGCTAGCAAAAGACTTGGGAGTGACCAACTAGAGAGTGACAACAGCCATGTACATGCATTAAAATTAATCAACATTGGATGCAAGCATGAGTAGGATATAATCCACCATGAACATAAATATCGTGAAGGCTATGTTGATTTGTTTCAACTACATGCGTGTGAAGGAAATATGCCCTAGAGGCAATAATAAAGTTATTATTTATTTCCTTATATCATGATAAATGTTTATTATTCATTCTAGAATTGTATTAACCGGAAACATAATACATGTGTGAATACATAGACAAACAGAGTGTCACTAGTATGCCTCTACTTGACTAGCTCGTTGATCAAAGATGGTTATGTTTCCTAGCCATAGACAAAGAGTTGTCATTTGATTAACGGGATCACGTCATTAGGAGAATGATGTGATTGACTTGACCCATTCCGTTAGCATAGCACTTGATTGTTTAATTTATTGCTATTGTTTTCTTCAAGACTTATACATGTTCCTATGACTATGAGATTATGCAACTCCCGTTTACCGGAGGAACACTTTGTGTGCTACCAAACGTCACAACGTAATTGGGTGATTGTAAAGGTGCTCTATAGGTGTCTCCGAAGGTACTTGTTGGGTTGGTGTATTTCGAGATTAGGATTTGTCACTCTGATTGTTGGAGAGGTATCTCTGGCCCTCTTGGTAATGCACATCACTTAAGCCTTGCAAGCATTGTAACTAATGAGTTAGTTACGGGATGATGTATTACGGAACGAGTAAAGACACTTGCCGGTAACGAGATTGAACTAGGTATTGAGATACCGACGATCGAATCTCGGGCAAGTAACATATCGATGACAAAGGGAACAACGTATGTTGTTATGCGGTCTGACCGATAAAGATCTTCGTAGAATATGTAGGAGCCAATATGAGCATCCAAGTTCCTCTATTGGTTATTGACCGGAGACATGTCTCGGTCATGTCTACATAGTTCTCGAACCCGTAGGGTCCGCACGCTTAACATTACGATGACAATTATATTATGAGTTTATATGTTTCGATGTACCGAAGGTTGTTCGGAGTCCCGGATGTGATCACGGACATGACGAGGAGTCTCGAAATGGTCGAGACATGAAGATTGATATATTGGAAGCCTATGTTTGGATATCGGAAGTGTTCCGGGTGAAATAGTGATTTTACCGGAGTATCGGGAGGTTACCGGACCCCCCCAGGAATCAAATGGGCCTTAGTGGGCCTAGGTAGAAGAGAGGAGAGGAGGCAAGGGCTGGCCGCGCGCCCCTCCCCCTAGTCTGAATAGGACAAGGAGAGGGGGGCGACGCCCCCCTTCCTTCTCTCTCCTCCACTCCTTCCCCCCAAGTCCTAATCCAACTAGGAAAAAGGAGGGGAGTCCTACTCTCGATAGGAGTAGGACTCCTCCTGCACGCCTCCTCCTATGGCCGGCCGCACCCCAGCCATATTTACAAGAACGATGGACTCATCATATTTACAAAAACAAAAGAGGTCGAGTTCAAACCAGCTTTTCTCATCTCAGTCAGTCCATCATATATCATCATAATTGCCTTTCACTTGCACGACCGAACGATATGAATAGTAATAAGAGTGCACGTGCATTGGACTAAGCTGGAATCTGCGAGCATTCAATAAACAGGAGAAGACAAAGCAATATGGGCTCTTGGTTAAATCAACAATAAAGCATATAAGAGCCATTTCAACAATTTAATCATGGCCTTCTCCTACTGACCCCCAAAGAAAGAAAAGAAATAAAACTATTTACACAGGAAAGCTCCCAACAAGCAAAAGAAGAACAGGAAATATTTTTGGGTTTTCTTTTTAATTACTACTACAAGCATGGAAAGTAAATTAATTAAAAGCTAAAACTATTTTTTTTGTTTTTCTTAAGGTTTATTAAACAGACAAGAAGAAAGCATAAAAAGGAAAATAAACTAGCATGGATGATACAATGAAAAAGTATGAGCACCGACATCTAGCAATGTGTGTGTGAACATAAATGTAATGTCGGTGAGAAATACGTACTCCCCCAAGCTTAGGCTTTTGGCCACAGTTGGCCTGGCTAATATCCATAATAATAGTTGGGGTCGTACTGCGATGAGGAAGAAGAAGGCTCCGATTGCCACTGGCTGGCAATCATCTCCGGATCCCACTGATAGTTAGACTGCCGTGAAGGATCAAATTGTGGTTCCGGTTCTGGCTCCTCGGCTGGTGCAGGGTTCCAGTAAGCGTGGATAGCCGTCAACAGAACAAGGTACTTGCCTACAGTCAAATCAAACAAAGAAGAAGCAGGCAAGGTAATAGTCTCAGGATGATGTTTATTAAAGAAAAATTGATATTTAAGCTCTCCTGCCCTGTTCTTAATAATAAAATCATGTGCCACCATACTTTTATAATCTAGATAAACACGAGGCAACACTTTTTCTTCCTTCTCAGCATGCCTAATAGGTACGTTAAAATGTGCAGCTAGGAGTGTAGCATAGATGCCTCCAAAGATGGGTCCCTTTGTACGGTTCAGACTTAACCGTTTAGCAATAATACCGCCCATACTAAAAGTGTTATTACTGTATAAACCGTGGAGAAGAATAATCATATCAGGGATACTAAGGTTTCCACAGTTTCCGCGTCCAATTAAGCAACGACTAGCAAATAATGCAAAGTAACGTAAAACAGGAAAATGTATGCTAGTGATTCATGCATCGGGAACCTTCCTAGTTTCTCCTACAGTGATAGTATCAATAAACCCCTCCACATCATCATGATGTGGTTCTTCTGTCTTGCCCCCAAAAGGGACTAAACAAATCCGATAGAAATCATAAAGTGACATCTCCTTATGCTTATCATATAAATGAAACTCCACCGTAGGTGGTGAGTTCCTAGAATGAAAATGAAAGTTTTGCACAAAGGTATTTGTGAGTAAGAGATACTGATCGCATTGGTCGTGGAGGAAAGCGGTGAGGCCTGCATTATGAGCCAATTCATGAAAATCTTCATAAATCCCGGCTGCTCTCAAGAAATCCTCGGAAGGCCATTCACACGCCCGAACCTCCGCGGTGCGCGGCAAATTATACTTAGGCTTCGGTGCCTTTTCCTTCGAGCTTTGGCTCGATGAACCCCTCAATAATCTCCTCATCATTTTCTGAAAAATTCTGAAATTTTTAGTAACTTCAAAATAAAAGTAAACCAAACTCAATAATATTGATATCAACTACTCCTACAAGTGCCTAGGGCCTATATCATGCATCAAAACTACTTTTGACCATATAAATTTGACATGCAAGCTCAAGAACAGGGTCACCTAAGCAGCAAAAATTTGCAATGAATAAAGCACTAGAACAAAAACTAATTGGACCAATAGAGGAGTCACATACCAAGGAACAATCTCCCCAAGCAGTTTTGTGAGAGGTGCTTTGAGCAAGGAGATCGAAAATGGAAGCATAGAGGGCTGCAACTCATGCTTGAGTTAGTTTTTCGTGTTTGTGGGAGGAAGAAGAAGAGGATGGGTGCATGAATAAGTGGAGGAGGGCCACCGTGGGCCCATCAGGCAGGGGGCGCTCCCTAGGGGGGTGGGCGCGCCCTCCACCCTCGTGGCAAGGTCGTGGGCCCCCTGGTGTGTTCTTTGTTCCATAAATCCTCAAATATTCTATAAAAATCATATTTAATTTTCAGGGCATTTGAAGAACTTTTATTTTCGAGGTATTTTTATATTGCACGGATAATCAGATAACAGACAGAAAATTATTTATTTTTACTTTATTTCAACTAAATAACAGAAAGTATAGAGAGGGTACAGAAGGTTGTGCTTCTAGTTTCATCCATCTCATGCTCGTCAAAAGGAATCCGCTAACAAGGTTGATCAAGTCTTGTTAACAAACTCATTCCGATTAACATGAAACCGAAGAAATTTCGAATAACACTAGGTTACCTCAACGGGGATATGCACATCCCCAATAATAAGAATATCATATTTCTTCTTGACAGTAGGAAGAGGAAATTCAAAACCTCCAAATATAATCGATGGAATTTTTCCGATAGAATTGATACTATGGACTTGAGGTTGTTTCCTCGGAAAGTGTACCGTATGCTCATTACCATTAACATGAAAAGTGACATTGCCTTTGTTGCAATCAATAACAGCTGCTGCAGTATTAAGAAAAGGTCTTCCTAGAATAATAGACATACTATCGTCCTCGGGAATATCAAGAATAACAAAGTCCGTTAAAATAGTAACATTTGCAAATACCGATAGGTATAGCAGTTGATTTATCAGCCATTTGCAAAGATATTTCGGTAGGTGTCAACTTATTCAAGTCAAGTCTATGATATAAACAGAGAGGCATAACACTAACACCGGCTCCTAGATCACATAAAGCAGTTTTAACATAGTTTCTTTTAATGGAGCATGGTATAGTAGGTACTCCTGGATCTCCAAGTTTCTTAGGTACTCCACCCTTAAAAGTATAATTAGCAAGCATGGTGGAAATTTCAGCTTCTGGTATTTTTCTTTTATTTGTAATAACATCTTTCATATACTTAGCATAAGGATTGGTTTTGAGCATATCAGTTAATCGCATATGCAAAAAGATAGGTCTAATCATTTCAGCAAAGAACTCAAAATCCTCATCATCCTTTTTCTTGGATGGTTTGGGAGGAAAAGGCATGGGTTTCTGAACCCAAGGCTCTCTTTCTTTACCATGTTTCCTAGCAAAAAACTCTTTCTTATCATAACGTTGATTCTTTGATTGTGGGTTATCAAGATCAACAGCAGGTTCAATTTCTACATCATTATCATTACTAGGTTGAGCATTATTATGAACATCATCATTAACATTTTCATTAGGTTCATGTTCATTGCCAGATTGTGTTTCAACATCAGAGATAGAGATATCATTTGGATTATCAGGTGGTTCAGCAATAGGTTCACTAGAAGTTTGCACAGTTCTATCATTTTTCTTTTTCTTCTTTTTAGAAGAATTAGGTGCATCAATTTTATTTATCTGAGAATCTTGCTCAATTCTCTTAGGGTGGCCTTCAGGATACAAAGGTTCCTGAGTCATTCTACCAGTTCTAGTAGCCACTTTAACAGCATAATCATTTTTCTTACTATTCATCTCATTGAGCAATTCCTTTCGAGCTTTAAGTACTTGTTCTACTTGAGTGGTAACCATGGAAGCATGTTTGCTAACAAGTTTAAGTTCACCTCTAATATTAGCCATATAATCACCCAAGTGTCCAATTATATTTGAATTGTATTTTAATTGTCTACCAAAATAAGCATTAAAGTCTTCTTGATTAGCCATAAATTTATCAAACTCATCTAAGCATGGGCTAGCAATTTTAGTAAATGGGATTACAACTTTATCATATCTATAGAGAGAATTTACCTTTATTACCTGTGTCGAGTTATCGAGGTCTGGAGGTTCTTCAATAAATAAAGTATTAAGATCATATGTGTCTTCAATAGGCGGTAAATTAAGACCATGTATTTCTTCAATAGGAGGTAAATTCTTAACATCTTTAGCTTTAATACCTTTTTCTTTCATAGATTTCTTTGCCTCTTGCATATTTTCGGGACTGAGAAATAGAATACCTCTCTTCTTCGGAGTTGGTTTAGGAATAGGATCATTAATTGGAGCAGGAGCTGGCTCAGGAGATGCCCAATTATTTTCATTTGTCAACATATTATTCAATAAGATTTTAGCTTCATCTGGTGTTCTTTCCCTGAAAAGAGAACCAGCATAACTATCCAGGTAATCTCTGGAAGCATCGGTTAGTCCATTATAAAAGATATCAAGTATTTCATTTTTCTTAAGAGGATGATCAGGCAAAGCATTAAGTAACTTGAGAAGCCTCCCCCAATCTTGTGGGAGACTCTCTTCTTTAATTTGCACGAAGTTGTATATGTCCTTTAAAGCAGCTTGTTTCTTATGAGCAGGGAAATATTTAGCAGAGAAGTAATAGATCATATCCTGGGGACTACGTACACAACCAGGATCAAGAGAATTAAACCATATCTTAGTGTCACCCTTTACTAAGAACAGAAATATTTTAAGGATATAAAAGTAGCGAGATCTCTCATCATTAGTGAACAGGGTAGCTATATCATTTAATTTGGTAAGATGTGCCACAACAGTTTCAGATTCATAACCATGAAAAGGATCGGATTCAACCAAAGTAATTATATTAGGATCAACAGAGAATTCATAATCCTTATCAGCAACACAGATAGGTGAAGTAGCAAAAGCAGGGTCAAGTCTCATCCTAGCATTTAGAGATTGCTTATTCCATTTAGCTAATAACCTTTTGAGTTCATATCTATCTTTGCAAGCTAAAATAGCTAAAGAAGCTTCTTGATCAAATAAATAACCCTCAGGAATAACAAGTGATTCTTCATCATCACTTTCATCCTCATAATCAGATTCAATATTTTCAATCTCTCTAGCCCTAGCAAGTCGTTCCTCGAGAAAATCACCAAGTGGCACAGTAGTATCAAGCATAGAAGTAGTTTCATCATAAGTATCATGCATAGCAGAAGTAGCATCATCAATAACATGCGACATATCAGAACGAATAGCAGAAGCAGGTTTAGGTGTCGCAAACTTACTCATAACAGAAGGTGAATCAAGTGCAGAGCTAGATGGCAGTTCCTTACCTCCCCTCGTAGTTGAGGGATAAATTGTTGTCTTAGCGTCTTTCAAATTCTTCATAGTGTCCAGCAGATATAAATCCCAAGTGACTCAAAGAATAGAGCTATGCTCCCCGGCAACGACGCCAGAAATTAGTCTTGATAACCCACAAGTATAGGGGATCGCAACAGCTTTCGAGGGTAGAGTATGCAACCCAAATTTATTGATTCGACACAAGGGGAGCCAAAGAATATTCTCAAGTATTAGCAGCTGAGTTGTCAATTCAACCACACCTGGAAACTTAGTATCTGCAGCAAAGTGTTTAGTAGCAAAGTAATATGATAGTGATGGTAATGGTAACAAAAGAGTAACGAAAGCAAAGTAATGTTTTTGGTATTTTGTAGTGATTGTAACAATAGCAACGGGAAAGTAAATAAGCGTAAACCAGTATATGGAAAGCTCGTAGGCATCGGATCAATGATGGACAATTATGCCGGATGCGGTTCATCATGTAACGTTCATAACATAGGGTGACATAGAACTAGCTCCAATTCGTCAATGTAATGTATGCATGTATTCCGAATATAGTCATACATGCTTATGGAAAAGAACTTGCATGACATCTTTTGTCCTACCCTCCCGTGGCAGCGGGGTCCTAATGGAAACTAAGGGATATTAAGGCCTCCTTTTAATAGAGAACTGGAACAAAGCATTAGCACATAGTGAATACATGAACTCCTCAAACTACGGTCATCACCGGTAAGTATCCCGATTATTGTCACTTCGGGGTTAACGGATCATAACACATAATAGGTGACTATAGACTTGAAAGATAGGATCAAGAACTCTCATATATTAATGAAAACATAATAGGTTCAGATCTGAAATCATGGCACTCGGGCCCTAGTGACAAGCATTAAGCATAGCAAAGTCATAGCAACATCAATCTCAGAACATAGTGGATACTAGGGATCAAACCCTAACAAAACTAACTCGATTACATGATAAATCTCATCCAACCAATCACCGTCCAGCAAGCCTACGATGGAATTACTCACGCACGGCGGTGAGCATCATGAAATTGGTGAAGGAGGATGGTTGATGATGACGACGGCGATGAATCCCCCTCTCCGAAGCCCCGAACAGACTCCAGATCAGCCCTCCCGAGAGGTTTTAGGGCTTGGCGGTGGCTCCGTATCGTAAAACGCGATGATTTCTTCTCTCTTATTTTTTTTCTCCCCGAAAGCAGTTATATAGAGTTGGAGTTGGAGTCGGGAGGTCTCTAGGAGGCCCACGAGGTAGGGGGGCGCGCCCCCCACCCTCGTGGCAAGGGTGTGGGCCCCCCAGTCTTCATCTTTGGCGAGGATTTTTTATTATTTATTGTAAGATATTCCATGGAGTTTCAGGTCATTCCGAGAACTTTTGTTTTCTGCACATAAAACAACATCATGGCAATTCTGCTGAAAACAGCGTCAGTCCGGGTTAGTTCCATTCAAATCATACAAGTTAGAGTCCAAAACAAGGGCAAAAGTGTTTGGAAAAGTAGATACGACGGAGACGTATCAATGCTCCACTTGAACTTGCACATCGCAATCTTAATGACGATCACCGGTGGGAGTAGGACTCCTCCTGCGCGCCTCCTCCTATGGCCGGCCGCACCCCCCCTTGCTCCTTTATATACGGGGGCAGGGGGCACCCCATAGCGACAACAATTGATCATTGATCTCTTAGCCGTGTGCGGTGCCCCCCTCCACCATAGTCCACCTCGATAATACTGTAGCGGTGCTTAGGCGAAGCCCTGCGTCAGTAGAACATCAACATCGTCACCATGCCGTCGCGCTGACGAAACTCTCCCTCAACACTCGGCTGGATTGGAGTTCGAGGGACGTCATCGGGCTGAATGTGTGCTGAACTCGGAGGTGTAGTACGTTCGGTACTTGATCGGTCGGATCGTGAAGACGTACGACTACATCAACCGCGTTGTGCTAAATGCTTCCGCTTTCGGTCTACGAGGGTACGTGGACAACACTCTCCCCTCTCGTTGTTATGCATCACCATGATCTTGCGTGTGCGTAAGAAATTTTTTGAAATTACTACGTTCCCCAACAGTGGCATCCGAGCCAGGTTTTATGCGTTGATGTTATATGCACGAGTAGAACACAAGTGAGTTGTGGGCGATATAAGTCATACTGCTTACCAGCATGTCATACTTTGGTTTGGCGGTATTGTTGGATGAGGCGGCCCGGACCGACATTACGCGTACGCTTACGCGAGACTGGTTCTACCGACGTGCTTTGCACACAGGTGGCTGGCGGGTGTCAGTTTCTCCAACTTTAGTTGAACCGAGTGTGGCTACGCCCGGTCCTTGTGAAGGTTAAAACAACACCAACTTGACAAACTATCGTTGTGGTTTTGATGCGTAGGTAAGAACGGTTCTTGCTAAGCCCGTAGCAGCCACGTAAAACTTGCAACAACAAAGTAGAGGACGTCTAACTTGTTTTTGTAGGGCATGTTGTGATGTGATATGGTCAAGGCATGATGCTAAATTTTATTGTATGAGATGATCATGTTTTGTAACCGAGTTATCGGCAACTGGCAGGAGCCATATGGTTGTCGCTTTATTGTATGCAATACAATCGCCCTGTAATGCTTTACTTTATCACTAAGCGGTAGCGATAGTCGTGGAAGCATAAGATTGGCGAAACGACAACGATGCTATGATGGAGATCAAGGTGTCGCGCCGGTGACGATGGTGATCATGACGGTGCTTCGGAGATGGAGATCACAAGCACAAGATGATGATGGCCATATCATATCACTTATATTGATTGCATGTGATGTTTATCTTTTATGCATCTTATCTTGCTTTGATTGACGGTAGCATTATAAGATGATCTCTCACTAAATTTCAAGATAAAAGTGTTCTCCCTGAGTACGCACCGTTGCCAAAGTTCGTCGTGCCCAGGCACCACGTGATGATCGGGTGTGATAAGCTCTACGTCCATCTACAACGGGTGCATGCCAGTTTTACACACACAGAATACTCAGGTTAAACTTGACGAGCCTAGCTGTCAGGACCCCGATTCTAAGTCACACCCATCTAGCCTGTAACACCTCATATCACTTTGCGACCTCACGCACAGTATTCCCATGGGTGTCGCCTTACCATGGCCGGGACCGTTTGCGCCTTTTGGCTCACGTATATGATAGTGTCGCTAGCATCCATATGACAGAGAACCCGGGCCGACATGACTAGTCGTGAACCCAAAGTGGCACTAACTTATGGGGACAGGCATACATGAATCAACATCGAGCATGTCGGTCAGCAGCGTGCGAATCCGGGCTGTAGCACTGGGCTAACAGGACTCCGGTGAACCGGGCTGTAGCAGGCTAGGAAGGACTCCGGATGTCACCGCGTGACATTTCCCCGAAGGGACAGACACAGGAACGAAGTGAATCACATGCCGGCCAGTCAAGTGTTCCGGAGCAGTAGTGCTAGGCTAGTAGGACTCCGGTGAACCGGGCTGTAGCGGACTACTATGGCTCATGGAAGCACAAGACTACATTTCCCCATAAGAGAGGCTACCAACGATAAACAACTAGGTTGTCGGATCCCACACATACCAAGCATTTCAATCATACACACAATATGCTCGATATGTGTAAATACAACATGGCATCACAACATAACTCTATGACTCAAGTATTATTCATTAGGCTCCGAAGAGCCAGATAATACAAACGTGGGTCTCATGACCCAACATTCAGAGCATACAAGTCAAAGCACATGCGAAAGCTTAACATGTCTGAGTACAAACTTCTACAAATGAAAAAGGTCGAGAAGCCTGACTATCTACCAGATCTTGCCAAGGGCACAAGATCGTAGTTGAGGTATCAAGCTAAACATTGAAGTCCACGTGGAACTACTAGCGAGACTGAAGTCTCTCTGCAAAACATAGATTAAGCAAACGTGAGTACAAATGTACCCAACAAGACTTACATCAGAACTAGCTACATATGCATCAGTATCAACAAAGGGGGTGGTGGAGTTTGATTGCAGCAAGCCAGCTTTAACTCAGTGGCTAACATGAACTACTACTGCAAATAACTCTTTGAGGTGGCGCACACGAGTCCACATATTCACCATATCAATACACCACTATGGATCCGCTCCCGTCTCCCTACGAGAACGCCATCCATAGCACTCACGCTTATCTTGCGCATTTTAGAGTATCCACTTTCACTTGTCTATGAACGATGCAAGGGGTCCAAGTTTCCATATCCGAGGAATCCGGCTATTCGAATAAATAATGATAACCCTGCAGGGGTGTACTTCTTCACACACGCTCTCGCAACTTACCACCACGTACACATCGTGTATCTCGGCAACCTTCAAGCGGAAGCCTGGCGAGGGAGTCGGCCACGACCTGACTAACCGACAAGTCTCTAGTCCAGGTTTATCGCCTATTCGGGTTCCATCCGCAAGGAGATCCGGCCGGGGTGTCGCTCACGGCCCCAAACGATGTGTGTAGGGTTCCCAAGCCCACCATCCAGGAGCAACTTGGTACATCGTGCCACTGCGCCTAGTCTGTCCCAAGCCCACCTGTACCAGGTGCCACCTGGTAGACTACTAACACTACCTACAAACACCAGAAACTAGTTGCAACTCCTGGACAGAGATCAGGTTGATTAATAAGTCGAGAGAGCTTGGAGCGCCCGGAGCCCAATGTGTGGTAGTAACTGTTCATGGATCACAAACACAGAACTCAGTTCCTGAGGACGGCTGCAATGAGACAACCCACCATGTACTCCTGCATGGCCTCTCACCGCTACCTTTACCAAATCGTGTTCACACACTTAGCTCTCAACGGTAGGACATGTTCACCACGTTCCAATTCATTCTCGATGAATCAGACCTGACTTAACTCTAAGCAGTAGCAGGCATGACAAACAAGCATGAATGAGTAGGCACATCAGGGCTCAAACAACTCCTACTCATGCTAGTGGGTTTCATCTATTTACTATGGCAATGACAGGTCATGCAGAGGAAAGGGGGTCAACTACCACAGCATGTAACAGTTGAAATGTTGTTGTCCTAATGCAGTAAAAGAGAGCATGAGCGAGAGAGTGGGATTGTATCAGAATGAACAAGGGGGTTTTGCTTGCCTGGCACTTCTGAAGATAGCATTGAGTCTTCATCAGTGTCAACGATCAAATTGTCGGAACGTCATCTACTGAGAGGGGACAAACACCGGCAACAGAGGGAAACACAATCGATGCAATGCAACAATATGATACATGAATGTGACATGGCAATATGTTGTGAATTGAGCTAATGCAGCTAGCAACAAGTGCAAGGGAGTCCATTTGAACCAAAGGTTCAAATGCAAACTCTAGTTTGAGCATTTAAAATGCCATTTGAAATTTTTCACTTATACAGTAAGTATAAGTTAGATTTTCATGCATGAAAGTAGCATAAATGGATAGATTGGATTTTTCTGATCATTTTTCATATATAAATTATTTCATTCTGAGCTACGGTTGATTTTATATGATTTTTAGAAGTTTTGGGCATTTTTTGAAAATAATAAATCATTTAAGATTTATTTAAATTCCAGAAAGGAATTATTATGTTAGCATGACCTCACAGTGACGTCAGCAGGTCAACGGCTCGGTCCAGGTCAAACCTGGCCAGTGGGGCCCACTGGTCAGTGACCAAGTGCTGCCTAGGTCATAGACAGGTGGGGCTGGTCAAGGCCACGTAAGCAAGGTCAACGCTGACGGGTGGGGCCACTGTGATTAACTAAAGTTAAATAGGAATTAAACTATGGTTAGCTAAAGGTGTGGGACCCATATGTAAGTGACTAATGGGGTGGTGATTAGAGGGGCCATTAGTGCTAATGACGGACACGTCGACAGTCGCCGGAGCCTGGCCGGCGGCGACCAAAATGACGGCGGCGTGGCTCGGATTTGAGCTTCGGGCGGTGGTTTGGCGCGCTGAGCACATAGGGGAGGAGCTCTTGCTCGTCCGCATCCAAAAGACCGGACGGGAGGCCGCGGGTGGCCGAAAACGATGCCGACGACGAGGTTTAGCGGTGGCCGAGCTCGGGCTCAAGCGGGTGCCGGGTTTCAGCGCGAGCTAGAGCAAACGGCACGGCGCGTACGCTTCCCGGGGACGTAGTGAGCATGTTGGCGGTGCTGGGGTGAGCGGGAGAGCGCAGGAGCATCGAGCTCATCGGCCATGGCGGCGGCCGAAGTTCGGGAAACGACGGGAGCGACACTACAAGGCACGGCAGGACGAGAAGCTGGGTGTTCCGGGCTTCTGGAAGCATTCTAAGCGCGATGACACAACTGGGCGCGAGCCTCAGTGGCTAAAACGATGGCGGCAACATGGCCGGCGGCGAGGAGCTATCGGCTCCGATGAGAACGAGGCTACATGGCGCAAATTAGGTGGGGAAGCGAGGGGTTCAGATCGGGAGCTCAAATTGGTCACGTAGAGAAGCTCAGTGGGCTCGGGGAAGGCCGGCCGATGACGAATTTGACGGCGGCGATCGTCGGGGCAGAGGTTGATGACGACGGCGATGGCGATGTTCTAGGGCGTCCCGAGATGCGTGGCTCAGTGTGGAGGACGTAGAGAACGAAAGCGGAGCTCTGGGACACGTCCCTGGGGCTAGGGCAGGCCGGTGGCCGTGGTGGCCGCGATCGGCGGCGACCGTGGCGTTCGGCTGCGGGAGAGAGAGCGAGACAGAGAAGGGCAGAGGAGGTGTGGGGGATCCATACGGCTCAGGGGGTCGCGTGGCATCTCCAGAGCGTCGGGGGGGATGGCAAGCAGGAGGTGGCCGGGCGGCGGTGCGCGCGCGTCGGGCACGCGCCCATCCTTCTGGCAAGGAGGAAGACGACATGAGGAGGCCAGTGGCTGGGCCGCCAGGTGGGATGGCCAGCTGGGCCGCGATAGGTAAGTCAGGTAAGTCCCTCTCTTTTCCTATTTTGTTTTCTTTTCTATTTCTGTAATTTTGTTTCTGATTTAGTAAAAATACTAAACCACTTGGTAAAATCCTAAAAATAATTTTAGGCACCTTTGAAATATTTCCCAATAGTCCTCAAGTACTTTCAGGATTATTTGGACAATTAAAAATATTTATAAGATTTAAATGTCCAAATTCAAATACTTATGGATTAATTCAAAAATCCAAAGTGTCCTAGAAAAATGTGCACCATTTTTGGCAGAGGTTCTAGACCAATCCAAAGATGATGAACATTTTTGGGAAGGCATTTTGGGTTCATTGAAAATATTTTTATTTGAACCTAGTTGAATTCTTTCTGATGCTAGGGTTTGGTCAATCCCCATTTCAACTTAAATAGAATTTAAACATGATGCAACAAGATGCAAAACACCCGGCAGTACCAGCAGCTAGGGATGTGACAACTCACCCCCACTAAGCAAAAATCTCGTCCCGAGATTCAGGATGTGAGGTAAGAAGTCAGAGGGGTCACAAGCTAACACGATCTTCATGATCCAATAGTCCTTCTTGGAGATGTTGATCCACTACATCATATTGATTATGACATCCTTTACTTCGAGAACTTCATCCAACATGGCGACAAGAGAGCAAGACAACCTCACAAGAATGGATCATCGATCTTAATGAACACAAGATCAACTCACGGAATGAGACGTAGAAACATCCCTTGAGCTGAGACGCAAAACACACATCAGAGATGATGGATGAGAAACATATGACAAAGGTTCAAATTGGTAGGCAACAATTCGACGCTTAATATATGGTGAGGGGGGGTTTCAAAGTAGTGAGGAGTTAAGTTGCCCATGATACCATAACGGGACACCTCGGGGAAGGTGACTCGTAGAATTATTCCCTTAGGTGGCAAAAAGAATTACTTTTGATACAGAGATCATTGAAACTGTCTATACCAGCCTAAGGAAAATCACAATTGATCGTTTGAATGAATTCGAAAGAATGGCATACTTAGTTTGGAGAGGAAACTAGAGTTATAGGACAACTCGGCAACGGAAGGCACATTCCAATTGATACCGAGGATATAACCCAATGACTGAGCGTGCTCTCAAGAACTTGAGCATTTCCGTATTCATCAAGGTTTTACCAACATCCGTGCCGAGGATCCTGGCAACACATCATACTACCATGATAAACGGTGATGGAGGATGCAGATGCAAGGAGGACACCACTTTCTCAGATTTTTCCTTAGCAATGCCAAAGAAGCAAATCTGGATGATCGACCGAGAGACATTTAGCACTCCGCTTCTAATGTTCTCCTTGATGTACTAGGTACCACGGTCAATGCTTATAAGCATCAACATGGCCATCAAGTAAAGGTCGGACTTCGGGAGCACAAAAATCCATAAGGAACAACTTGTGGATTAAGTCATACCAAATCCTCATGGAGAAGATGGTCGACTTGCTCGTTCAAGATACTACAATAATAGGTCTTCCGGCTAGGTGTGTCGGCCAGAACATCAACCTCGTCGGGACCTACATCATAGATCTTGGAAATGTTCCAGCCATCATATATGCCTGAGATTCAGATCTGGCTGGTAAAAGGATTTTTCAGACAACATGTCTAGAAAAGAAAATGAAAGTTTGCAACACAAATCGACGAGATGACGTTGCGAGATTCTCTGGAAATGAACTACGGTAGCATGCTCCAAAA
Source organism: Triticum urartu (assembly GCF_003073215.2). Lineage (NCBI taxonomy): Eukaryota > Viridiplantae > Streptophyta > Magnoliopsida > Poales > Poaceae > Triticum > Triticum urartu. The sequence continues at coordinate 286,910,841 of NC_053023.1, read as the reverse complement.
CATGAGATGGTTCTGCTAAACACATGTGAACACGCTGTCCCAGACAAGCATGACCACGTAGTAGTCTTACAATGAAACACTACCAAGTTCAGGTTGGGAACCATCATCGAGGATAACGAAGTCCTAACATAAGTCATGATCCTTAAGAAGGAACTCCTTCTCCTTGAACAAATCAATCAGTGGCTTCGTGTGCTAGGGATACATACAGAATGAACATGATCAGTCTATCAAACCATAGAATACTTCGCACATGCATGACTAACTTGGGATGATTCCAGAGGAAGCAAAACAAACTTTCTCAAATTCATGGTGGCAACTTGCACCTAATGCACGTGAACTTGGAGAAAGTCACTTTTTACACCGAACATATGCTTCATGAGCTAGCATGAAGAAATGCTTTCAAAGTTTTCCAACACTAGCTTAATGTTCAACATGAATCATGGACAAGATGAGAATATTGCCGATGGGCTCAACAACAGGTCATCCAAATTTCCATGAAGATGGAATTCCACAACTATGTGAACAAGGCGATAGCATTGGTCAAACCCAAAGAATATAAGGGTGTATGCTCGAGGGATCAACCACGAGTAAGACAACATTATGAACATCGTTGGTTCTGATTTGATTTGATGATAGCCCATACTCAAATCAAAGTTTTGATACGACAATAGGTCCAACAACTGATCACAGGGACCAATCGATGAAGATATCATCTATCTTCAACACACGCAAATATATCCCTTGAGATGAACTAAGCTGGCAAGCTTTTATCTTCCAACTCTCCAAGTTATTGTTTAGCTTAACCAACTAGCTCAGGGGGGTAACCGACACAGGTTCTTGGAGAATGGTTGGTTTGCAGGAACCCAACTTGATCACGAACTCCACATAGCGGTCAGGTGACAACCTGGTAATACTTCTGAGAAGATATTCGGGAAATCACGAACCACCGACATGATACTAAGTTTGAGATCAATCTTGCTTTTCAGGGCAAGACGATATGATCAAAAGAGCAAGGGTTTGGCAAAATCCTAACCCGTTGATCGAAGAGTGCACCAGGAAATAAGGACTAGGTAGCACGATCAATCCTAGAACAGTGATTCAATAACCAACACGCTAAGAGTGAGAGTATTGTCCATTAACTACCAAGCAACGAGGTTGCTAGGAGTATTGATTTCACACATCACAGTTCACTTGTCGGCATTCCGGTTACAACAACACGGGACCGAGGAATGGATAATGATGGCGAGAAGTATCACTTCGTCAAGAGTTCATAATAGGTGGTGCAATTCTCATGGCAATCCTAACATAAAGGGGGTAATACTCCGAGGTAGAGCAGAACAAAAGCTGGATTGGCATTTTGATCTGCGGGATACAACTACTTTGACCCAATCCTAGAAGTGGACGAGGTACTAGATTTTGTTTCTCCTAGTCATTCCAGAATAGAATGGCTTGACGGACCACAAGAATAATAGGCATCGATGAACACGAATGCACAACTATTCCTGACCATCAATTGATAGACTAGGGTCGGAATACAGCTGAGGAGGGTCAACTCAAGGAACATATAACTTTCTGAGTTGTGGATGCATAGATTAGTATGTCGAACCAAGTTCAACATGTTTCTTCCGGATAACCCATGCAGAGAGGTAGGATTGGCAGAGTCACAATATAGAATGGGGAACTCATCGAGAGCACTCCTGTTGTGATCTTTTGATCCAACAACTTCTGTCATAAGTGGTTCATAGTATTTGGAAGAAGGAAATACCACGGACCTCGAGGACTATTACAAAGGTTACTAATATCCTAAAGGTATGAGCAACACTATCAACACGAGGTAAGTAGAGTGAATCTTGGGTCAAGAACCCAAGAGTAGAATACCTACTACTAAATGGCACCACGGGATGCTTTCGAGAATGGCGGCCAGAATCATCACACTGGGAACAAAAAGCATTACTAGATTACTGGGTGATTCTCTAAGACACCTAGGGTCATAATAATAGCTCCAACATATATATGTCGAGGCAACAGAGTACCTCAACGCACCGATTAGTGTGCTTAATCTGGCCCAAAGGAACATCGAGAATGGGAAGAAGGGATTTACAAATGTATCAGATTGTTTAGAAACCTGGGATGACTCGGACATCATAACGGCTGTAAATGCTCAAAATGATTTGAGACATCCTGCAAAATGGTGGCATAACCACTCGACATCACAAGATCAAGGTTCTGAGGCCAGCTATGAACATATGGAAGTAGTAGGAACTGAACTGAGGCTTGAACTCAATCCTAGGCAACTACGGTTTAGTAACACGTCATCCTGAGAGATAGAAGAGAAGCCTAGTTCTTAACCTCGTAGAAAAGATAAGATGACTCGGAACAGAAGGTCATGAGGATAAGGAGTAAAAAGAGCCTTACGTTCCCATCCACAATCAATTCCCTTATATAACTAAAGCATTTCTAGACACGACTTCGACCAGCTTGGCTTGGTAATCCTACAGGCAGTCAAGCTCTGATACCAAAGCTACCAGGACCCCGATTCTAAGTCACGCCGATCTAGCCTGTAACACCTCATATCACTTTGCGGCCCCACGCACGGTATTCCCACGGGTGTTGCCTTACCATGGCCCGGGACCGTTTGCGCCTTTTGGCTCACGTATATGATAGTGTCGCTAGCATCCATATGACAGAGAACCTGGGCCGAAATGACTAGTCGTGAACCCAAAGTGGCACTAACATATGGGGACAGGCATACATGACTCAACATCGAGCATGTCAGTCAGCAGCGTGCGAATCCGGGCTGTAGCACTGGGCTAACAGGACTCCGGTGAACCAGGCTGTAGCAGGCTAGGCAGGACTCCGGATGTCACCGTGTGACATTTCCCCGAAGGGACAGACACAGGAACGAAGTGAATCACATGCCGGTCAGTCAAGTGTTCCGGAGCAGTAGTGCTGGGCTAGCAGGACTCCGGTGAACTGGGCTGTAGCGGACTACTATGGCTCATGGAAGCACAAGACTACATTTCCCCATAAGAGAGGCTACCCAGGATAAACAACTAGGTTGTCGGATCCCACACATACCAAGCATTTCAATCATACACACAATATGCTCGATATGTGTAAATACAACATGGCATCACAACATAACTCTACAACTCAAGTATTATTCATTAGGCTCCGAAGAGCCAGATAATACAAACATGGGTCTCATGACCCAACATTCAGAGCATACAAGTCAAAGCACATGCGAAAGCTTAACATGTCTGAGTACAGACTTCTACAAATGAAAAAGGCCGAGAAGCCTGACTATCTACCAGATCCTGCCAAGGGCATAAGATCGTAGCTGAGGTATCAAGCTAAACGTCGAAGTCCACGTGGAACTACTAGCGAAACTGAAGTCTCTCTGAAAAACATAGATTAAGCAAATGTGAGTACAAACATCCCCAGCAAGACTTACATCAGAACTAGCTACATATGCATCAGTATCAACAAAGGGGGTGGTGGAGTTTGACTGCAGCAAGCCAGCTTTGACTCAGTGGCTAACCTGAACTACTACTGCAAATAACTCTTTGAGGTGGCGCACACGAGTCCACATATTCACCATATCAATACACCACTATGGATCAGCTCCCGTCTCCCTACGAGAACGCCATCCATAGCACTCACGCTTATCTTGCGCATTTTAGAGTATCCACTTTCACTTGTCTATGAACGATGCAAGGGGTCCAAGTTTCCATATCTGAGGAATCGGACTATTCGAATAGATAATGATAACCCTGCAGGGGTGTACTTCTTCACACACACTCTCGCCACTTACCACCATGTACACATCGTGTATCTCGGCAACCTTCAAGCGGAAGCCTGGCGAGGGAGTCGGCCACGACCTGACTAACCGACAAGTCTCTAGTCCAGGTTTATCGCCTATTCGGGTTCCATCCGCAAGGAGATCCGGCCGGGGTGTCGCTCACGGCCCCAAACGATGTGTGTAGGGTTCCCAAGCCCACCATCCGGGAGCAACTTGGTACACCGTGCCACTGCGCCTAGTCTGTCCCAAGCCCACCTGTACCGGGTGCCACCTGGTAGACTACTAACACTACCTACAAACACCAGAAACTAGTTGCAACTCCTGGACAGAGATCAGGTTGATTAATAAGTCGAGAGAGCTTGGAGCTCCCGGAGCCCAATGTGTGGTAGTAACTGTTCATGGATCACAAACATAGAACTCAATTCCCGAGGACGGCTGCAATGAGACAACCCACCATGTACTCCTACATGGCCTCTCACCGCTACCTTTACCAAATCGTGTTCACACACTTAGCTCTCAACGGTAGGACATGTTCACCATGTTCCAATTCATTCTCGATGAATCAGACCCGACTCAACTCTAAGCAGTAGCAGGCATGACAAACAAGCATGAATGAGTAGGCACATCAGGGCTCAAACAACTCCTACTCACGCTAGTGGGTTTCATCTATTTACTGTGGCAATGACAGGTCATGCAGAGGAAAGGGGTTCAACTACTGCAGCATGTAACAGTTGAAACATTGTTGTCCTAATGCAGTAAAAGAGAGCAGGAGCGAGAGAGTGGGATTGTATCAGAATGAACAAGGGGGTTTTGCTTGCCTGGCACTTCTGAAGATAGCATTGAGTCTTCATGAGTGTCAACGATCAAATCGTCGGAACGTCATCTACTGAGAGGGGAAAAACCCCGGCAACAGAGGGAAACACAATCAATGCAATGCAACAATATGATGCATGAATGTGACATGCAATATTCTGTGAATTGAGTTAATGCAGCTAGCAACAAGTGCAAGGGAGTCCATTTGAACCGAAGGTTCAAATGCAAACTCTAGTTTGAGCATTTAAAATGCCATTTGAATGTTTTCACTTATACAGTAGGTATAAGTTGATTTTTCCTGCATGAAAGTAGCATAAATGGATAGATTGGATTTTTCTGATCATTTTTCATATATAAATTATTTCATTCTGAGCTACGATCGATTTTATATGATTTTTAGAAGTTTTGGGCATTTTCTAAAAATAATAAATCATTTAAGATTTATTTAAATTCCAGAAAGGAATTATTGTGTCAGCATGACCTCACAGTGACGTCAGCAGGTCAACGGCTCGGTCCAGGTCAAACCTGACTAGTGGGGCCCACTGGTCAGTGACCAAGTGCTGCCTAGGTCACAGACAGGTGGGCCGGTCAAGGCCACGTAAGCGAGGTCAACGCTGATGGGTGGGGCCACTGTGATTAACTAAAGTTAAACAGGAATTAAACTATGGTTAGCTAAAGGCGTGGGACCCATATGTAAGTGACTAATGGGGTGGTGATTAGAGGGGTCATTAGTGCTAATGACGAACACATCGACAGTCGCCGGAGAGGCGGCGGCCAAAACGACGGTGGCGCGGCTCGGATTTGAGCTTCAGGCGGTGGTTTGGCGCACTGAGCACACTGGGGAGGAGCTCTTGCTCGTCCGCATCTAAAAGACCAGACGGGAGGCCGCGGGGTGGCCGGAAACGATGCCGGCGACGAGGTTTAGCGGCGGCCGAGCTCGGGCTCAAGCGGGTGCGGGGTTTCAGCGCGAGCTAGAGCAAACGGCGCGGCGCGTACGCTTCTCGGGGACGGAGTGAGCATGTTGGCGGTGCTGGGGCGAGCGGGAGAGCGCAGGAGCATCGAGCTCGTCGGCCATGGCGGCGGCCGGAGTTCGGGAAATGACGGGAGCGACACTACAAGGCACGGCAGGACGAGAAGCTGGGTGTTCCGGGCTTCTGGAAGCATTCTAAGCACGATGACACAACTGGGCGCGAGCCTCAGTGGCTAAAACGACGGCGGCAACATGGCCGGCGACGAGGAGCTATCGGATCCGGTGAGAACGAGGCTACATGGCGCAAACTAGGTGGGGAAGAGAGGGGTTCAGATCGAGAGCTCACAGCGGTCACGTAGAGAAGCTCAGTGGGCTCGAGGAAGGCCGACCGACGACGAATTTGACGGCGGCGATCGTCGGGGCAGAGGTTGATGATGACGGCGATGGCGACGTTCTAGGGCGTCCCGAGATGCGTGGCTCGATGTGGAGGATGTAGAGAACGAAAGCGGAGCTCTGGGACACGTCCATGGGGCTAGGGCAAGCCGGTGGCCGTGGTGGCAGCGATCGGCGGCGACCGTGGCGTTCGACTGCGGGAGAGGGAGCGAGACAGAGAAGGGGAGAGGAGGTGTGGGGGATCCATACGGCTCTAGGGGTCGCGTGGCATCTCCAAAGCGTCAGGGGGAACGGCAAGCAGGAGGTGGTCGGGCGGCGGTGCGCGCGCATCGGGCACGCGCCCGTCCTTCTGGCAAGGAGGAAGATGACAGGAGGAGGTCAGTGGCTGGGCCGCCAGGTGGGCTGGCCAGCTAGGCCGCGATAGGTAAGTCAGGTAAGTCCCTCTCTTTTCCTATTTTGTTTTGTTTTCTATTTCTGTAATTTTGTTTCTGATTTAGTAAAAATACTAAACCACTTGGTAAAATCCTGAAAATAATTTTAGGCACCTTTGAAATATTTCCCAACAGTTCTCAAGTACTTTAAGGATTATTTGGACAATTAAAAATATTTATAAGATTTAAATGTCCGAATTCAAATACTTATGGATTAATTCAAAAATCCAAAGTGTCCTAGAAAAATGTGCACCATTTTTGGCAGAGGTTCTAGACCAATCCAAAGTTGATGAACATTTATGGGAAGGCATTTTGGGTTCTTTGAAAATATTTTTATTTGAACCTAGTTGAATTCTTTCTGATGCTAGGGTTTGGTCGATCCCCATTTCAACTTAAATAGAATTTAAACATGATGCAACAATATGCAAAACACCAGGCAGTACCAGCAGCTAGGGATGTGACACTAGCATATGCAGATATGGCCTCGGAACACTGAGACCGAAAGGTCGAGCGTGAATCATATAGTAGATATGATCAACACAGTGATGTTCACCATTGAAAGCTACTCCATTTCACGTGATGATCGGTTATGGTTTAGTTGATTTGGATCACGTGATCACTTAGAGGATTAGAGAGATGTCTTTCTAAGTGGGAGTTCTTAAGTAATATGATTAATTGAACTTAAATTTATCATGCACTTAGTACATGATAGTATCTTGCTTGTCTATGTTTGATTGTAGATAGATGGCCCGTGTTGTTGTTCCATTGAATTTTAATGCGTTCCATGAGAAAGCAAAGTTGAAAGATGATGGTAGCAATTACACGGACTGGGTCCGTAACCTGAGGATTATCCTCATTGCTGCATAGAAGAATTACGTCCTAGAAGCACCGCTGAGTGCCAGGCCTGCTGCTGATGCAACTGACGACGCTAAGAATGTCTGGCAGAGCAAAGCTGATGACTACTGGATAGTTCAGTGTGCCATGCTTTACGGCTTAGAATCGGGATTTCAACAACATTTTGAACGTCATGGAGCATATTAGATGTTCCAGGAGTTGAAGTTAATATTTCAAGCAAATTCCCGGATTGAGAGATATGAAGTCTCCAATAAGTTCTACAGCTGCAAGATGGAGGAGAATAGTTATGTCAGTGAACATATACTCAGAATGTCTGGGTACCATAATCACTTGACTCAGCTGGGAGTTAATCTTCCGGTTGATAGTGTCATTGACAGAGTTCTTCAATCACTGCCACCAAACTACAAGAGCTTCATGATGAACTATAATATGCAAGGGATGAATAAGACAATTCCCGAGCTCTTCGTAATGCTAAAGGCTGCAGAGGTAGAAATCAAGAAGGAGCATCAAGTGTTGGTGGTCAACAAGACCACTAGTTTCAAGAAAAAGGGTAAAGGGAAGAAGAAGGGGAACTTCAAGAAGAACAGCAAGCAAGTTGCTGCTCAGGAGAAGAAACCCAAGTCTGGACCTAAGCCTGAAACTGAGTGCTTCTACTGCAAGCAGACTGGTCACTGGAAGCGGAACTGCCCCAAGTATTTGGCGGATAAGAAGGATGGCAAGGTGAACAAAGGTATATGTGATATACATGTTATTGATGTGTACCTTAGTAGAGCTCGCAGTAGCACTTGGGTATTTGATACTGGTTCTGTTGCTAATATTTGCAACTCGAAACAGGGACTACAGATTAAGCGAACACTGGCAAAGGACGAGGTGACGATGCGCGTGGGAAACGGTTCCAAAGTTGATGTGATCGCGGTCGGCACGCTACCTCTACATCTACCTTCGGGATTAGTATTAGACCTAAATAATTGTTATTTGGTGCCAGCGTTGAGCATGAACATTATATCTGGATCTTGTTTGATGCGAGACGGTTATTCATTTAAATCAGAGAATAATGGTTGTTCTATTTATATGAGTAATATCTTTTATGGTCATGCACCCTTGAAGAGTGGTCTATTTTTGACGAATCTCGATAGTAGTGATACACATATTCATAATGTTTCAACCAAAAGATGCAGAGTTGATAATGATAGTGCAACTTATTTGTGGCACTGCCGTTTAGGTCATATCGGTGTAAAGCGCATGAAGAAACTCCATACTGATGGACTGTTGGAACCACTTGATTATGAATCACTTGGTACTTGCGAACCGTGCCTCATGGGCAAGATGACTAAAACGCCGTTCTCCGGTACTATGGAGAGAGCAACAGATTTGTTGGAAATCATACATACAGATGTATGTGGTCCGATGAATGTTGAGGATCGTGGTGGATATCATTATTTTCTCACCTTCACAGATGATTTAAGCAGATATGGGTATATCTACTTAATGAAGCATAAGTCTGAAACATTTGAAAAGTTCAAAGAATTTCAGAGTGAAGTTGAAAATCATTGTAACAAGAAAATAAAGTTTCTACGATCTGATCGTGGAGGAGAATATTTGAGTTACGAGTTTGGTCTACATTTGAAACAATGCGGAATAGTTTCGCAACTCACGCCACCCGGAACACCACAACGTAATGGTGTGTCCGAACGTCGTAATCGTACTTTACTAGATATGGTGCGATCTATGATGTCTCTTATAGATTTACCGCTATCATTTTGGGGATATGCTTTAGAGACGGCCGCATTCACGTTAAATAGGGCACCATCGAAATCCGTTGAGACGACGCCTTACGAACTGTGGTTTGGCAAGAAACCAAAGTTGTCGTTTCTGAAAGTTTGGGGCTGCGATGCTTATGTGAAAAAACGTCAACCTGATAAGCTCGAACCCAAATCGGAGAAATGTGTCTTCATAGGATACCCAAAGGAGACTATTGGGTACACCTTCTATCACAGATCCGAAGGCAAGACATTCATTGCTAAGAATGGATCCTTTCTAGAGAAGGAGTTTCTCTCGAAAGAAGTGAGTGGGAGGAAAGTAGAACTTGATGAGGTAACTGTACCTGCTCCCTTATTGGAAAGTAGTACATCACAGAAATCAGTTTCTATGACACCTACACCAACTAGTGAGGAAGTTAATGGTGATGATCATGGAACTTCAGATAAAGTTGCTACTAATCTTCGTAGATCAACCAGAGTAAGATCCGCACCAGAGTGGTACGGTAATCCTGTTCTGGAAGTCATGCTACTAGATCATGATGAACCTACGAACTATGAAGAAGCGATGGTGAGCCCAGATTCCACAAAATGGCTTGAAGCCGTGAAATCTGAGATGGGATCCATGTATGAGAACAAAGTGTGGACTTTGGTTGACTTGCTCGTTGATCGGCAAGCAATTGAGAATAAATGGATCTTCAAGAAGAAGACTGGCGCTGACGGTAATGTTACTGTCTACAAAGCTCGACTTGTTGTGAAAGGTTTTCGACAAGTTCAAGGGATTGACTACGATGATACCTTCCCACCCGTAGCGATGCTTAAGTCTATCCGAATCATGTTAGCAATTGCCGCGTTTTATGATTATGAAATATGGCAGATGGATGTCAAAACTGCATTTCTGAATGGATTTCTGGAAGAAGAGTTGTATATGATGCAACCGGAAGGTTTTGTCGATACAAAGGGAGCTAAATAAATGTGTGCAAGCTCCAGCGATCCATTTATGGACTGGTGCAAGCCTCTCGGAGTTGGAATAAATGCTTTGATAGTGTGATCAAAGCATTTGGTTTTATACAGACTTTTGGAGAAGCCTGTATTTACAAGAAAGTGAGTGGGAGCTCTGTAGCATTTCTGATATTATATGTGGATGACATATGTGGATGACATATGTGGTACTTGTTGGGTTGGCGTATTTCGAGATTAGGATTTGTCACTCCGATTGTTGGAGAGGTATCTCTGGGCCCTCTCGGTAATGCACATCACTTAAGCCTTGCAAGCATTGCAACTAATGAGTTAGTTGCGGGATGATGTATTACGGAACGAGTAAAGAGACTTGCTAGTAACGAGATTGAACGAGGTATTGAGATACCGATGATCGAATCTCGGGCAAGTAACATACCGATGACAAAGGGAACAACGTATGTTGTTATGCGGTCTGACCGAAAAAGATCTTCATAGAATATGTAGGAGCCAATATGAGCATCCAGGTTCCGCTATTGGTTATTGACCGGTGACTTGTCTCGGTCATGTCTACATAGTTCTCGAACCCATAGGGTCCGCACGCTTAACGTTATGATGCCAGTTATATTATGAGTTTATATGTTTTGATGTACCGAAGGTTGTTCGGAGTCCCGGATGTGATCACGGACATGACGAGGAGTCTCGAAATGGTCGAGACATGAAGATTGATATATTGGAAGCCTATGTTTGGATATTGGAAGTGTTCCGGGTAAAATCGGGATTTTACCGGAGTACCGGAAGGTTACCGGAACCCCCCGGGAATTAAATGGGCCTTAGTGAGCCTAGGTGGAAGAGATGAGGGGAGGCAAGGGATGGCTGCGCGCCCCTCCCCCCTAGTCTGAATAGGACAAGGAGAGGGAGGCGGCGCCCCCCTTCCTTCCTTCTCCTCCACTCCTTCCCCCCCCCCAAGTCCTAATCCAACTAGGAAAAAGGAGGGAAGCCCTACTCCCGGTGGGAGTAGGACTCCTCCTGCGCGCCTCCTCCTATGGCCGACCGCACCCCCCCCCCCTTGCTCCTTTATATACGGGGGCAGGGGGCACCCCATAGAGACAATAATTGATCATTGATCTCTTAGCCGTGCGCGGTGCCCCCCTCCACCATAGTCCACCTCGATAATACTGTAGCGGTGCTTAGGCAAAGCCCTGCGTCGGTAGAACATCAACATCGTCACCACACTGTCGTGCTGACGAAAATCTCCCTCGACACTCGACTAGATCGGAGTTTGAGGGACGTCATCGGGCTGAACGTGTGCCGAACTCGGAGGTGCCATACGTTCGGCACTTGATCGGTCGGATCGTGAAGACGTACAACTACATCAACCGTGTTTGCTAACGATTCCGCTTTCGGTCTACAAGGGTACGTGGACAACACTCTCCCCTCTTGTTGCTATGCATCACCATGATCTTGCGTGTGCGTAGGAATTTTTTTGAAATTACTACATTCCCCAACACGGACCAGTGTAAATCTTGTGTCCCTCATGTTGCGAGTTCGTCGAGTTAGCCTTAGAGATCGTGGCGAGGTTGTGGGTGTGAATTGGTAGGGGGGATCTTCGCGCGCACTCCAGTGTTCGAACCTTAAGGGTTTTGCCGGAACCCGAAATCCGACATTTGGCGCGCCAGGTAGGGGGGCGCCGAAGCTTTCCTTCCCTCGCTCCGCGTTCCACCGCTTCGTCGCAACCATGTCGGACGCTCGTCGTGCCCGAGCTGAGCGTCGGGTCGCCCTTGCCGCCCGCGTCGCCCAGACGGCTCCTGTCGGCAGGCCTCCCTGTCGTTCTCCGTCACCCACCGCCAACGCCGCCACCGACCCGGCGGGGAACGAACAGCAAGCATCCTCGTTGCACCCCTCGGTGCGGTGGGACGGCCGCACCGCCACTCCATCGCTGACCCCCACCGGTTCCTCGTCTCACGCTCGTCACGCTCCCACGGACGCACGGGCCGCGCTACTCATGGCGCGCGAGCTCCTGCGTTACCGCCCAGTCGACGACCTCTATGAGGACTGGCTGGACCGCATCGTCGAGCTCGTCAGCACCGCAGGGGCTCCCCTGCATCGTCCCTCTCGCTGCCTCGTCCACCGCCAGCTACAAGCGACGTAGCTCACGCAGCACCTCCACCACCCCTGCACCAAGACGACACCCTGGCGCCAAGGCGCGCGGCTCCGTGGCGTGACCTGCCGCGCCAAGCGCCCGTGCGTGAAGAAAGAAGCTGTCAAGAAGTCCCTCGACCGCAAGAGAACGCTCCACCGTTCACCGCACCGCCGCGGCAGGGCCATGCGCCGCTTGCCGTGGTGCGCGCGGGCGCCAAGACCAGGCTCCACCTCCATGGCGGGTCCCAGTGACCACGGCCGGCTGCCACGCCTTCACCCCCGAGCTGTGTAGCGTCGCCTGGTCGGGCAAGTTCAAGCCGGATCTGCCTCCTCACTACGACGGCACCCCCGACCCCGCAGAGTTCTTGCAGCTCTACGAGCTGGGCATCGAGGCGGCCAACGGCGACGAGAAAAGTCATGTCGAACTGGTTCCCTATGGCTCTCAAGGATGGCGCACGCTCGTGGCTCCTGAACCTGCCTCCAGGCTCCATCTCTTCCTGGAACGAAATGCGCAACCGCTTCGACGCCAACTTCCAGGGCACTCGCGACTGCCCCCTGGCCGCGGGTGACCTGCGCCGCGTCAAGCAACAATCGAGAGAGACCCTCCAGAAGTACATCCAGCGCTTCAACAACGTCCACCTCAAGATCCCCAAGGTGACGGACGAGGCCATCATCTATGCGTTCTCCGACAGCGTCCGCGACGTCAAGATGAAGGAGGAGCTCGCCATCCACGAGGAGCTGTGCACATTCCTGGAGTTGTTCAACCTGGTGACCAAGTGCGCAAGGGCTGAGGAAGGGCGCCTTTCCCTCCTCGAGCTCCCAGCTGCCGACCCGGAGGAGAAGAAATCCAAAGCCAAGGACATGAAGTGCAAGGGAGTCGCTATGCTAGCGGCGGAGCCGGACACGAAGCGCGGCAGGGAGCAGCCTGAGTCATCCAAGGGCAGCTGACCTTTCCGCGCCTTCCACAACGTGCACAGCCACAACACCAATGATTGTCAAGAGCTCAGGGCCATTCACGACGGACGCTTCAGTCGACGCCCCGAGTGCAACGACCGAGGCTACGGACGAGGAGGAGGACATGGCAGAGGATGTTGGGACAACCATATGGCCCGCGCCAGGAGTGGCGCGACCGGCCTCGTGAGGACCGCTGGCAAGATCAGCCTCGCGAGGATCGCCCTCAGGGCAACCCGGTCTTCCTCCTGTGCCGCCACCACCAAGAAGGAACGACGACCACCATCAAGACGACGGGGCTGGGGGCTTCCAGGAACCGCGTGCTATCGCCTGCATCTTGGGCGGATCTCAAGCCCCAGCCTCACAGCGTATCTTCAAGCAGTTTACTCGCGAGGTGAACGCGGTCCTCCCCAAGCTCGAGGCCACTCGCCCGCTCAGGTGGTCCAAGTGTGCCATCACTTTCAATTCGGCAGATCAGCTCAAGTGCGCGGCTACCGCTGGTGCTCTCCCAATGCTTTGTTCATCCATCATCAGCAATGTGCAAGTCACCAAGACCCTCATCGACGGCGGCGCAGGGCTCAATGTCCTGTCCGTCGAGATGTTTGACAACCTTCAAGTGCCATACGATCAGCTTCAGCCCACTAAGCCCTTCTCAGGAGTGACCGACAGCTCCACCACACCGATAGGTCAGGTCCACCTCCCAGTCACCTTTGGAGAACGCAACAACTACCGCACTGAGCTCATCGACTTCGACGTCGCCCACATCCGTCTGCCGTACAATGCCATCCTTGGGTATCCAGCCTTGGCTAAGTTCATGGCGGTGACCCACCACGGCTACAACGTCCTCAAGATGCCAGGGAGTGGCAGGATCACCACAGTCCCCTGTGAAGAAAGAGACGCGGTGTGCTCCCTCGAGCGCGCCTTCCAAGCAGCATCAATCAAAGGCCCCGACAACAACGCATCTCGGTACCCTCTTGAGGTCGTCCCCAAGAAGAAGAAGCAGCTACTCTGTGCCGGACCTCGGGAGGGCAGCGCCGCAAGGGGTACCTCGTCAGGATGAGCGCCCACACCTGGGGTGCCTCCCTCTATCACATAGGAAGGCGCCCGGCGCCCTCCTCGGGCAGGGCTCGGGGGCTCTCTTCTAGAGGGCCTCAGACCTTGCCAACGCCGCGAGGGAGGCGCTCGGGCACCACTTGGAGGCGTGCTTCGTGACACATCTCCCTCAGGAGGACACTGTGCAAGGAGCGCCCGGCGCTCAGGAGTTCATGACCAAGGTATCTCAGGAGCTTCAGGAAGCAAGAGCAATACACGGCGACTGCCGCCCACCTAGCGTTGCTCCCCACCCAAGTGAGGGTGATGAGCTGTGCGTCTACATCAACATACCAGGGCTCAAGTACAACCTTGTATCAGGCACGCCCTTTTGTGAATGTCTCAATAGTATATTTAATTCTCCGAGAATCAAAAAGAAGATTTACCCTCCATTTAGACAATGGGTAGCATAACTACACCCGCATGCTCATAGAATACATCGCAAATGTCAAATTCAGTTATTTACACGAGGAATGGCCGTCGTGCTGGCATGCTTCACCAAGAATTATCTAAGAGCTAGTTATTCCTATCAAGCGTGCACATACTATGCAAAAAAACCAAACGATTGTAAAACAAAGGGAAATCATCTAAGACTATTGACATAAAAAGATAACTTAGTCCATTCCAATAACCCCGTAAAACATTTTATCTTTTCTAACTGGACTTTCGATTTGCAAAATAGCACATTCTTGAGAAGCAACAACTTTAGCTTGCCTAAAATTTTACCTTACTGGTTTAGATGGTTCTTAAAAGCTAAAACTACAGAACGGGTAAAGAGAAAACCGTGTTTTAGTATTTGAGAGATTCCTTTCATATGCATGTTTTGGGAAAGTACAGTGTAGGAGGACATAATATTTTTTCACCAATCAAGACACACAAGCTAAAATTACAGAAGGGGTTAAGAGAAATCTGTGTATTAGTATTTAAAAAATTCCTTTCATATGCCCGATTCAGAAAAATAAAGTGTGGGATGCCATTTGCAGGGGAATGTCAGTTGATTCATTTGTCAACAAAAAGATACTGGAGTAAGCAAGAGCAAGGAAGTTAAAAGAAAACTCATACATTACTTCCTCCTAGAAGTATTCTGTATAAAATTGACTCATACAAAATATTGTAGATGCTTTGCCTTAGATGGGATTGCGTAGCTGGATAGCACTGGTCCTCCATGGATCCGCGGTGAGACCCGGCCGTGGAATAAAACAAGGAGAAGGCCGGGGTGAGCTCATCCATGGATCCGGTAGTGACCACCGTGGCCACCTCGCTGGCGTCGTCAGTGGTGGGCGGGGAAGCTACGTCGCTTGTGGCCATGGCCAGATCCAACAACGGGATATCAAGGAGGAAGAAGAATGGCGACGGTGGAGGCCCCCTGCGTTGATTTAGCGACATGGACAGATCCATCCCGGAGGAGATCTTTGGAGGTTGAGAAACGGCAACGTGGATGTGAAGGCTGGTCGTGGCGATGGAGAGGAGTGCATCGGTGGCGGACATGGCTGAATCACGGAGGAGGGGAGGCGACTGTGATGTCTTTGAGTAGGAGGACGGTGAGGATTGGCGTGCGGCGGCCAGAATCGCCCCCCTCTCCCAGAATCGCCACTATATTTTTTTACAATCCTATCTAGTTAGGGTCTAATTAGCTAGGATTGTAAAAAAAATATAAAGTGACGATTCTATGAGAAGCTGGGGAGGGGCGATTCTGGGAGAATCACCTAAAAGAACTGGCTCGAGGTAGGGCTAGCGAGGGATTGAGGGAGGGAGTGCGCGTGGATTTTTCTCTCGGTTTTGTCTATCGGTTGTCCGACAATAAAACCAGCAGAGGGGTGACACAAGGAGTAGAGATTTTCTTAAAGTCCATTATTTTGTTTCCTAATTAATGTATTGAGCAATTTAAGATAAGGTTAATTAATTTAGATTTGATCTTTAAAGGTTAATCGTGATTGATTCTTTCACATAAAGATATTACTAAATAATTTGCTCTAGCATGAAAAGTTCTAATCCGTTCATATTTTTTTCATTGTGTGAGAAGGTGACGCGAAACTAAATCGGTGGGGTGGAGGAGGGGATGAAAAAAACTAGCGAAAATAAACCGTAGAGACTATTCACCAACTCAGACTTTAGGAGTAGAGATGATTCTATGTATCCAAGTACTTTGCATCATTAATGCTCGGATCCGCATTGTATAAAACTTTGTTGACCGACGATGGGCTTCAACGTCCTCGGCCAGTAGCCGGGGAGTGTTTGTCCTACTTTATAAAGCCTTTATCAGGGCAAAGATTTACGGTAAACAAGGCAATCTGGCCATATGGTTTTATAAACAAAGGTACGTGGAGAGATATGTTATATTACTTTTTAATGTAAGAAACATCTTCTGAGAAAAATAGTTCCTTTATAAGTTTCCTTTCCCAGGATATCATGTTGACCATGATCGTGAAACCTCAACTCTGATCAATGTGTGAGGAAAATATTGAGGATTTAGTTTGGGGAAAGTTCCCGAACTCTGTGGTCTTTAGTGAACCTAAATTTTCACTTTCATCGTTGCCGACCAATTATATTTTTAAGATGGCTAGCTTTCGACTTCATCCAGTCTGAGGTGCCAACCCGGATGACCCGGAAGTAACAATCACAGAGGTGCTCCCTTTACCCCCTAGCCAAACTATTGGGAGCATAGGGGGTAAGCACAGGAGCCAGGCAACCCAGCTTGGCCAAAATCTTAAGGCAAATTTAATGCATATTTATGGCTTTATAACGATGATTACGGAAGGCAACGCTTGTATAATAAATACCAACGGTGATGATATATGTTTATTTTGACTCCATTGCGGTCGTTTATCATTTGGAAGTGGCCCATTGTCGGCTTCTACCCCTTTTGTAGATGCTACACAGGGTGTTTTCATAGTAACAAGACAACCCTTAGCCGACGTCTCTGAAGGAAATATGCCCTAGAGGAAATAATAAAATTGATGTTTTATATTTCCTGATTAATGATAAAGGTTTATTATTCATGCTAGAATTGTATTGATCGAAAACTTTAATACATGTGTGAATACATAAACAAACATTGTGTCCCTAGTGAGCCTCTACTAGACTAGCTCGTTGATCAAAGATGGTTAAGGTTTCCTAACCATTGACATGAGTTGTCATTTGATAACGAGATCACATCATTAGGAGAATGATGTGATGGACAAGACCCATCCGTCAGCTTAGCATTATGATCGTTCAATTTTATTGCTATTGCTTTCTTAATGTCAAATACATATTCCTTCGACTATGAGATTATGCAACTCCCGGATATTGGAGGAATGCCTTGTGTGCTATCAAACGTCAAAACATAATTGGGTGATTATAAATATGCTCTACAGGTATCCCCAAAGGTGTTTGTTGAGTTGGCGTAGATCGAGATTAGGATTTGTCACTCCGAGTATCGGAGAGGTATCTCTGGGCCCTCTCGATAATACACATCATTAGCTTGCAAGAAAGAGACTAAGGAGTTTATCACAAGGTGATGTATTACGGAACGAGTAAAGATACTTGCCGGTAACAAGATTGAACTAGGTATGAAGATACCGACGATTGAATCTCGAGCAAGTAACATACCGATGGACAAAGGGAATTACGTATGTTGTCATAATGGTTTGACCGATAAAGATCTTTGTAGAATATGTAGGAGCCAATATGGGCATCTAGGTTCCACTATTGGTTATTGACCGGAGAGGTGTCTCGGTCATGTCTATATAGTTCTCGAACCCTAGGGTCTGCACGTTTAACATTCGATGGCGATATAATATTATATGAGTTATGTGATTTGGTGACCGGATGTTGTTTGGAGTCCCGGAAGAGATCACGGACATGACGAGGAGTCTCAATCGAGAGGTAAAAATTGATATATAGGACAATGGTATTCGGACACCAGAAGTGTTTCGGGGGTATCGGGTACTTATCGGGTCACCGGATGGGGTTCCGGGTACCCCCGGCAAAAGATATGGGTCTTATGGGCCAAGGCGCTGGTGCTGCCCCCATATGGGCTGGCCTAAGGAGGGGAAGGAAAGGGGAGAAGGGAAAGGAAATTGTGGATTAGGATTCCCACTTCCTTCCCTCTCCCCTCTCTTTCCTTCCCCCTCGGTTATATATGGCAAGGGGCGCGTGGCTTGGGAGGGACTCCAAGTAGGATTCCTCCTACTTGGGCACCTCCTATGGCTGATCCTCTCTCCCTCTCACCTATATATATGTGGGGGGCACCCTAGCACACCCCAGACAATTGCCTAGCCATGTGCGGCGCCCCCTCCATCGTTTACAACCCCGTTCATATTTTCGTAGTGCTTAGGCGAAGCCCTGCGGAGATCACTTCATCATCACTGTCATCACGCCGTCGTGCTGACGGAATTCATCTACTACCTCGATGTCTTGCTGGATCAAGAAGGCGAGGGACGTCACCAAGCTGAACGTGTGCAGAATACGAAAGTGTCGTGCGTTCAGTACTTGATCGGTTGAAGCGCGAAGAAGTTCAACTACATCAACCACGTTGTGAAATGCTTTCGCTTACGGTCTACGAGGGTACGTAGACACACTCTTCCCCTCTTTGCTATGCATCTCCATGGATATATCATTGTGTGTGCGTAGAAAATTTTTGTTTTCCATGCAACGATTCCCAACAGTCTCGGTGCCCGGAGGCGGTTGCCTTAGTGGAAACGAGGAAATCAGATATGCAAGCTTTATAACATTGACTTAGTCATAGGAGCTTAAAGTTGGGAGGCTAGTTACTAGCCCCCGGTTAGTGTTCGGCGTCAGCCGAGGTCAGGCCATTAACACTTCGGCCAATTTTATGAAAGGCCCATCGTTTAACATGGGTGACCTTTATCAATCTTTAGTTTGACACAGTCATCAGATCGCTGACCAGTTTACGCCCATTGTGACAGTCAGTTTTCGACTTTCTCCACTGAGGCGCTTAACCATTCGAGTTGAAAGCACAATCGTAGTGGTTCTCCCTTTGCACACGTAGCTGAACAAAGCGGAACGTAGGAGGCAAGCATAGGAGCTGGGCAACCCAACTATTGACCGAAGACACAATTTGAAACTGATGCACATAAAGCAATATCCAAGAACATTTTCTTGAGGACTCCATGGAGTACCTTGGCTTTTGGTGGGTTCGGCTGTAGTCTCAGCCCCCCGTTAATATTGTCGATGCTTTAAAGGCGTCTGGCGTTGCACTGCTCGGGAACTAGTCCAGATATGACCTGTGTTTTGCCAACGCTGATGTGCAGGTCAGTAGGAAAGATGCCGAGCTACGGCCGGAAAAGATTTCCCAAGCTAAATTATTATGTAGGGCACCTTAGTCAGGAGGATATCCCTCCCCCTTAAAGAAAAACATACAAATAGGTTAAAGGTGACATAAGTTCGGAAAACCGAAACACTTTGGTAAAATTTTACGTCTACATTAAATCAAGTTTTTTTGTGTCAATCTAAACATTGGTCTTAAAACTAGTTTATGCTTTCGTCGTGCTTTAACATGACACATCCGATCTCCAGACTTCGAACGGGTCAGTGATAACCCACAAGTATAGGGGATCGCAATAGTTTTCGATAAGTAAGAGTGTCGAAACCAATGAGGAGCTAAAGGCGAACAAATATTCCCTCAAGTTCTATCGACCACCGATACAACTCTACGCACACTTGATATTCGCTTTACCTAGAACAAGTATGAAACTAGAAGTACTTTGTGGGTGTTTTTGGATAGGTTTGCAAGATAATAAAGAGCACGTAAATAAAGAGTAGGGTCTGTTTAGATAAGGACACAACTAAGTTAGTTTTAGTAAAGAGGTTTTTGTTACGAGAAAGTTATTTGTCCCTAGGCAATCGATAACTAGACCGGTAATCATTATTGCAATTTTATATGAGGGAGAGGCATAAGCTAACATACTTTCCCTACTTGGATCATATGCACTTATGATTGGAACTCTAGCAAGCATCCGCAACTACTAAAGATCATTAAGGTAAAACCCAACCATAGCATTAAAGCATCAAGTCCGCTTTATCCCATACGCAACAACCCCCTTAGTCGGGTTTGTGTTTCAGTCACTCACGCAACCCACTATAAGCGAATCATGAACGTATTGCAACACCCTACAACGGGGATCCCTCACGCTTGCGCGACACGGAGAGCACCATAGGACAGCACCAATAATAAAACATGCAACTCAAACCAATCTTGATCATCAAATAGCCCATAGGACAAAACAGATCTACTCAAACATCATAGGATAGCCATACATCATTGGGAAATAATATATAGCGTTGAGCACCATGTTTAAGTAGAGATTACAGCGAGTATGAGAGAGGTTACACCGCTGCATAGAGGGGGGAAGAGTTGGTGATGATGACGGTGAAGTTGTTGGTGAAGATTGCGGTGATGATGATGGCCACGGCAGCGTTCCGGCGCCACCGGAAGAGAAGGGGAGAGGGGGCCCCCTCGTCTTCTTCTTCCTTGACCTCCTCCCTAGATGGGAGAAGGGTTTCCCCTCTGGTCCTTGGCCTCCATGGCGTGGGAGGGTCGAGAGCCCCTTCGAGATTGGATCTGTCTCTCTATCTCTCTCTGTTTCCGCGTTCTCAGATTCCACCCTTTCACCGTTTTTTATATTCCCGGAGATCCGTAACTCCGATTGGGCTGAAATTTTAACACGGTCTCTATCCGGATATTAGCTTTCTTGTGGCGAAAGAAGGGCACCAACCGCCTTACGGGGTGGCCACGAGGGTCAGGGGCGCGCCCCCTGCCTCGTGGCCCCCTCGGGCATCATCTCACGTGGATTTTTCTTCCCAAAAATAATATATATTCCAAAAAAACCTCCGTCAGTTTTTATCCCGTTTGGACTCCGTTTGATGTGGATATTCTGCGAAACAAAAACATGCAACAAACAGGAACTGGCACTGGGCACTGGATCAATATGTTAGTCCCAAAAATAGTATAAAAAGTTGCCAAAAGTATATGAAAGTTGTAGAATATTGGCATGGAACAATCAAAAATTATAGATACGACGGAGACGTATCAGCATCCCCAAGCTTAATTCCTGCTCGTCCTCAAGTAGGTAAATGATAAAAAGATAATTTTTAATGTGGAGTGCTACCTAGCATAATCTTGATCACATATCTAATCATGGCATGAATATTAAGATACGAGTGATTCAAAGCAATAGTCTATCATTTGACATAAAAACAATAATACTTCAAGCCCACTAATAAAGCAATCATGTCTTTTCAAAATAACAAGGCCAAAGAAAGTTATCCCTACAAAATCATATAGTCTGGCTATGCTCCATCTTCACCACACAAAATATTCACATCATGCACAACCCCGATGACAAGCCAAGCAATTGTTTCATACTTTTGACGTTCTCAAACCTTTTCAACTTTCACGCAATACATGAGCGTGAGCCATGGACATAGCACTATAGGTGGAATAGAATGGTGGTTGTGGAGAAGACAAAAAGGAGAAGATAGTCTCACATCAACTAGGTGTATCAACGGGCTATGGAGATGCCCATCAATAGATATCGATGTGTGTGAGTAGGGATTGCCATGCAACGGATGCACTAAGAGCTATAAGTATATGAAATCTCAAACTGAAACTAAGTGGGTGTGCATCCAACTTGCTTGCTCATGAAGACCTCGGGCATTTGAGGAAGCCCATCATCGTAATATACAAGCCAAGTTCTATAATGAAAATTCCTACTAGTATATGAAAGTGATAACTCAAGAGACTCTCTATATGAAGAACATGGTGCTACTCTGGAGTACAAGTGTGGTAAAAGGATAGTAACATTGCCCCTTCTCTCTTTTTCTCTCATTTTTTTTCGGGCCTTCTCTTTTTTTTGGCCTTTCTCTTTTTTTCGTCCGGAGTCTCATCCCAACTTGTGGGGGAATCATAGTCTCCATCATCCTTTCCTCACTGGGGCAATGCTCTAATAATGATGATCATCACACTTTTATTTACTTACAACTCGATATTAGAACTCGATACTAGAACAAAGATATGACTCTATATGAATGCCTCCGGCAGTGTACCGGGATGTGCAACCATCTAGCATAGCAATGACATCAAAAAACGGACAAGCCATGAAAACATCATGCTAGCTATCTTACGATCATGCAAAGCAATATGACAATGATGCTCAAGTCATGTATATGATGATGGAAGTTGCATGGCAATATATCTCAGAATGGCTATGGAAATGCCATGATAGGTAGGTATGGTGGTTGTTTTGAGGAAGGTATATGGTGGGTTTATGGTACCGGCGAAAGTTGCGCGATACTAGAGAGGCTAGCAATGATGGAAGGGTGAGAGTGCGTATAATCCATGGACTCAACATTAGTCATAAAGAACTCACATACTTATTGCAAAAGTTTATTAGCCCTTGAAGCAAAGTACTACTACGCATGCCCCTAGGGGGATAGATTGGTAGGAAAAGACCATCGCTCGTCCCCGACCGCCACTCATAAGGAAGACAATCAATAAATACCTCATGCTCCGACTTCGTTACATAACGGTTCACCATACGTGCATGCTACGGGAATCACAAACCTCAACACAAGTATTTCTACTAATCCACAACTACCCACTAGCATGACTCTAATATCACCATCTTTATATCGCAAAACTATTGCAAGGAATCAAACATATCATATTCAGTGATCTACAAGTTTTATGTAGGATTTTATGACTAACCATGTGAATGACCAATTCCCGTCATCTCTCTAAATAGATATAAGTGAAGCAAGAGAGTTTAATTCTTTCTACAAAAGATATGCACGTGCTCTAACAAATATAAGTGAAGCAAAAGAGCATTCTACAAATGGCGGTTTTCTATGTAAAGAGAAACAGGCAATCCAAACTTCAAATGATATAAGTGAAGCACATGAAGCATTCTATAAATCCATACTCAAAAGATATAAGTGAAGTGCATAGAGAATTCTATAAATCAACCAAGGACTACCTCATACCAGCATGGTGCATAAAAGAAAAGTGAAAACTAAATGCAAAAGACGCTCCAAGATTGGACATATCACATGAACGAAACGAATCCGAAAATATACCGATACTTGTTGAAGAAAGAGGGGATGCCTTCCGGGGCATCCCCAAGCTTAGACGCTTGAGTCTCCTTGAATGTTTACTTGGGGTGCCTTGGGCATCCCCAAGCTTGAGCTCTTGCCTCTCTTCCTTCTTCTCACATCAAGACCTTCTCGATCATCGAACACTTCATCTGCACAAAACTTCAACAGAAAACTCGGTAAGATCCGTTAGTATAATAAAGCAAATCACTACTCTAAGTACTATTGAAAACAAATTCATATTTTGTTTTTGCACTGTGTCTATTGTAATATAACTTTTCCATGGCTTAATCCACTGATATAAATCGATAGTTTCATCAAAACAAGCAAACTATGCATCAAAAATAGAATCTGTCTAAAACAGAACAATCTGTAACAATCTGAACATTCACCATACTTATGATACTTGAAAAATCTACCAAAATTAGGAAAAATAAACAATTTCTATAGGAAGACAGTGCGAAAATAATCAGAACCGTTTGACGTTCCAACTAAAAATGTAAAATCGCGCACTACAGACAAAGTTTCTGTCCTGCACCGTACAAACCAACAAGCAAAGTAAACATCCTAAAGGCAAACCTTGGCACATTATTTTTATAATACAATGGAATTGTACAAGGGTATAATTATTTTTGTTGAAAAGTTTCTATAATCAAGATTCACAAAGTTTCCGTGAGCATGAACAAAGTTCAAGGCTAGCTCCCACTTCAACAATGCTTGTCTCTCTCGCTTTCACTTTCCTTTTTTGAAAAGGTTTTGGGTTCCCCTCTTTATTTTTGTTGTTTTTAAATAAACTATATAAAAGCACTCAACAGAAATAAATGACTCTCTAAAACTTCCGGGTTGTCTCCCTGGCAGCGCTTTCTTTAAAGCCATTAAGCTAGGCATATAGTGCTCAAGTAATGGATCCACCCGGATCCCAAGGTATATCAAAGCCAATTTTAATTAACAATGATTTGTAATTTAGTAGTGAGCACAAAGTAACATATATCATGCAATGACGAAGTCTAAATCTCTTCCTATGCATAAGCATGTCATAAAAGAACAATTCATGCACACAAAGTAAAGGCCAATGCATAGTATAAACAGTTTCTTGCAATTTTGTTGTATTGGAAACATAAAGAGGCGGAGATGTAGTTCCTCTCTCATAATAATTGCAAGTAGGAGCAGCAAGCACATGCATATTATATCTATCAAAATCATCATGTGCAACGGTAAAAGGCAACCCATCAATATAATCCTTAATAAGGGCAAACTTCTTCGATATAGTGTAGTCGGGAGAATTCAAAAAGATAATAGGACTATCATGTGTGGGTGCAATAGCAACAATTTCATGTTTAACATAAGGAACTATAGCAAGTTCATCTCCATAAGCATAATTCGTATTGGCATCTTGGCCACAAGCATAGCAAGCATCATCAAAAAGGGATATTTCAAAAGAATCAACGGGATCATAACAATCATCATAGCAATCATCCTTCAGTAAGCATGAAGGAAAATTAAACAATGTATGAGTTGAAGAGTTACTCTCATTAGAAGGTGGGCACGGGTAGCTAATCCGCTCTTCCTCCTTTTGTTCTTCGCTCTCCTCCTCATCTTTTTCATCCAATAAGCTCACAGTTTCATCAATTTCTTGTTCCATAGACTCCTGTAAAATATTAGTCTCTTCTTGGACAATGGGGTAGTCCTCAATATATGGTTCAACATAGGCATTAGAAGCATAATTATCATAGCAATATTTAAGTATGTCAAAATTTTCAGATTTGTAAAGAGTAGCATCATACGTTTCAATCAAAGAAGCAATTTCATAAGCACCCTTAAAAGCAACAAATTCTTCAATTTGTTGAACATCATAGTAACTATAAACACCCTTAGCATACGAAGATACGATTCCATTATCACTAAACTCACATTGATAGGGAAGGTGTTTCTTAGGGTTTTTAGAACAATAAGTAATATCATATATTTTGCATAAATTCCAAGCATAACATTGCAAACAATGAATTTGACCCAGTAAAATTTTCCCTTTTTCAGATATTCGGTGTCGCACATAACAAGCATGCTCATCTAAAGATTTGCCCTCAACTATGCTAGTTGGGGTTTCAGCACGAGCACAAAGGGATCGAAGATGATCCAAGTAATAAGCTTCAGCAGTGTGATAGATTTTGAGTGGTTCTTCAACCATTGGTTTAGTAGGTACAACTAATTTCTTTGGTATTTTGCGTTTCCTACCCATAACTAAAGATAGAAAACAACTAAGAACATCAAATAAAAATTACTTAGTGATAAAGCAAACAAGCACACACGAGAATATTCACCCCACGCTATTGCTCCCCGGCAACGGCGCCAGAAAAAGGTCTTGATAACCCACAAGTATAGGGGATCGCAATAGTTTTCGATATGTAAGAGTGTAGAACCCAACGACGAGCTAAAGGCAGAACAAATATTCCCTCAAGTTCTATCGACCACCGATACAACTCTACGCACGCTTGATGTTCGCTTTACCTAGAACAAGTATGAAACTAGAAGTACTTTGTAGGTGTTTTTGGATAAGTTTGCAAGATAATAAAGAGCACGTAAATAAAGAGTAGGGGATGTTTAGATAAGGACACAACTAAGTTAGTTTTAGTAAAGAGGTTTTTGTTACGAGAAAGTTATTTGTCCCTAGGCAATCGATAACTAGACCGGTAATCATTATTGCAATTTTATATGAGGGAGAGGCATAAGCTAGCATACTTTCTCTACTTAGATCATATGCACTTATGATTGGAACTCTAGCAAGCATCCGCAACTACTAAAGATCATTAAGGTAAAACCCAACCATAGCATTAAAGCATCAAGTCCTCTTTATCCCATACGCAACAACCCCCTTAGTCGGGTTTGTGTTTCAGTCACTCACGCAACCCACTATAAGCGAATCATGAACATATTGCAACACCCTACAGCGGGGATCCCTCACGCTTGCGCGACACGGAGAGCACCATAGGACAGCACCAATAATAAAACATGCAACTCAAACCAATCTTGATCATCAAATAGCCCATAGGACAAAACAAATCTACTCAAACATCATAGGATAGCCATACATCATTGGGAAATAATATATAGCGTTGAGCACCATGTTTAAGTAGAGATTACAGCGAGTATGAGAGAGGTTACATCGCTGGGGAAGAGTTGGTGATGATGACGGTGAAGTTGTTGGTGAAGATTGCGGTGATGATGATGGCCACGACAGTGTTCCGGCGCCACCGGAAGAGAAGGGGAGAGGGGGGCCCTTCGTATTCTTCTTCCTTGACATCCTCCGTAGATGGGAGAAGGGTTTACCCTCTGGTACTTGGCCTCCATGGCGTGGGAGGGGCGAGAGCCCCTCCGAGATTGGATCTGTCTCTCTGTCTTTCTCTGTTTCTGCGTTCTCACATTCCACCCTTTCACCGTTTTTTATATTCTTGGAGATCCGTAACTCTGATTGGGCTGAAATTTTAACACGATCTCTATCCGAATATTAGCTTTCTTGCGGCGAAAGAAGGGCACCAACCGCCTTACGGGTGGCCACGAGGGTCAGGGGCGCGCCCCTGCCTCGTGGCCCCCTCGGGCATCGTATCGCGTGGATTTTTCTTCCCAAAAATCATATATATTCCAAAAAAAATCTCCGTCAGTTTTTATCCCGTTTGGACTCCATTTGATATGGATATTTTGCGAAACAAAAACATGCAACAAACGAGAGCTGGCACTGGGCACTGGATCAATATGTTAGTCCCAAAAATAGTATAAAAAGTTGCCAAAAGTATATGAAAGTTGTAGAATATTGGCATGGAACAATCAAAAATTATAGATACGACGGAGACGTATCAGTCAGGCTTTGGCTTCAACCTTCTATCCCGAAGGCGTAGTGCTTCTCGTCAGGCCAGTTTAGCGAACTAAACTCGAGCGGCTTGAGAGAGAAACCAGGCTACCCGGCTATTGACCACACACTCGCGTCGAAAAAAGAAGTGATAGAAAAAGACTTTGTAACAATTATTATAAAATGGCTCATATAAATTTAAGAGCCCCATGTTAGCTTGGGTAAGAGAAGTGTTTTTAACAAATAGCATTTTTAACAAACTAAGTTTTTTGTTTAACACAAAGATAACGCTTGGTCGAGCCGAACAAAAATTAAAAGATTGGAAGAACTTTGAGTATCAAAGCGACTTAGCTGTTTAATGTGCTCGGTGTTGATGACGTGGTTCGGGCTTGTGACGGGACGAAGACGTAGTCCTCGGCCTAGCCGAGATCCCAGGGCCCAAGCCCGAGGTGGTCGAGCGAGAAGCTCAACTTGACGAAGTGGCGACGAAGCACGATCGATGCAGCAAGGTGAAGCCCCCAGTCCAGCTAACATGACGAAGCTGATCGGCTGGCGACGCCGAAGTCCCCGAAGTAGGTTGATGAAGAGATGGCAAAGCCCCCGGTCCAGCCGAGGTGACAGAGCAGGTCGGTATGTTGACATTGCAGCCGCCATACCAGCCAATGTGCCAAAGCAGGTCGGCATGGTGGACACCAGTTTGAAGAAGCAACGACGCAGTGATGCCATGCAAGTCGAAACTTCTGACACGGTTAATGCCGGCTTTAGAAGTGACTGTGCAGCGATGCTGGCACGCCCGGCCCGTGCAATCCATGCGGCAACGATCTTGTCTTGATTATTATTTGTACTTCACAATGCCGAACTCTTGGTCGCCTCACCGAGGTGATGATCCGAGATGGTTGTCATCGGCTCGATGGAGCGATAGTGCAGCCAATGCTGGCGCAGGTCGGCAGCCGCGGAACAACGTTTTCAGGCTGGTTTGACACCGACGCGACGGTGAAGAGTAGCTCGAAAAAAGCTTTGCAATTAGTGGGCATGTGTTTAAGAACAAAACACAATACCCCATATAAAACTTCCTTCAAAAAGGATGTCCGAAATCCCGTTTATAAAAAAGATGAACCCGGGTCACATTCGTTCTCGCGCAGAAAACAGACCCAAAAATTGATGCACCCATCGGAGGTTTCCCGAGGTATAAACAGTCAGATCGAGCTGAAATTTTGAGGGGTTGTCGATATGGTAATTCTGCAGAAAATGAACCATGGGATTTTACAACGGAAGTCCGAGATGGGTGCTGGACCCCTCGCCCTAAACTCGTCCAGAATCCCATCCAGATTCGACACGGCTCCGGTAAATAGGAGATTACCGAAGATTCCTCCATCGAAACGCGACAAAATTTTACACGGTTGTTTTAGGCTCAACTCCGTGCAATTCGACAGAAGCAATCGTTAAAGCAACACTCGAGGAGCCGGTGGCGGCGAATACAAGTTCGCTGTCCAGAAAAATAGCACGGTCGTCCGAGGGGCATGTTGACGTTGAGCCCCCGCGGTCCATCGGTGGTTCCTCCATGATCTTGATAGAGATCGGAGTTGATATTGATGAAGGCCCTCGTCCGAACATGACGATCTGAGGCAGAGCGCAGTCTTCGGTCAAGCCAAGGTGACTAGTCGAACCGGCGACAAAGATGTCGACATTGCTGTTGATCTGCAGGCGAACCATTGATCCTTCGTCGATCTCACAGTGGAACTCCCAATGAAAGCATCATTGTCGCAGGGAAATCCGGCATACATCGGCGTAGGGGGTCCCGAGCTGTGGATCTTGGATCAATGGTAACAGGAAGAAGGGAGTCGATAATTACCCAGGTTCGGGCCCTCTTAATGGAATTAAAACGCTATGTCCTGCTCTTGTTAATATAGATGATGATGTATCGAGTACAGAGTTGATTTTACCTTGAGATCAAAAGTTCTGCTCTAAACCCTAGGGGTATGATGATGAATGTCATAATTATCTATCGACTAGTCTGGCCTCGGTTTATATAATATACCATAGGCCTAGGATACAAGAGTCCTAGTCGGCTACGTCAATGGAGAGGGGTCCTTGTTTTGATCACCAAGTCTTGTGGAATCTTCCTCGTATATGTCATGGGCTGCCCGAAGCGGCCTATTAGTGAACTGCCATGGGGTCCTCGGCCTGACCCACTGGTCAAGAGACGACGTGGTCAGTACCCCCTAGTCCATGCCACCATCAAACATGTTGTAGGTTTTAAACTTGTCCTAATTTTTTGGTTGCAGTCCTACTATCATAGATTACAGCGGCTACTATGTCCTGCTACAGTGTTCCATTCAATTCACAGTAATGCAACATTTTTTGCTCGGTTTTATTTTTCAATATTTTGAATATGTATGCTGAAAAGAAATTCAAATACCCATTGAATTTTTAATGTATGTTAAACAATTTTCAAATATGCATTAAACATTTTGTAATGTACGTTGAACACTTTTTGAATACGCATTGAGCATTTGTGTAATATACATTGATTTTTTTAATAGACATTGAACATTTTTTGTAATATATGCTAAGAAAATTCAAATACATAGTGAATATGTGTAGTATTTGTTGAACAAATTCTGAATATACTATTAACATTTTATAATGCATGGTGAACCTTTTTGTAATATACCATGAACATTTGTAATAGACAATAATTTTTTTGTATAATACATGAAAAAAGGAAAAAATGGGAAGGAAAAGAAAGTAAATAAAAACAGGGAAAGGAAAAAAATAAAAGAAACATAAAAGAGAAAGAAACGATGAAGTTGAAAGTGGGCCGGCCCAAATTGGAGCGTCGGGTGGGACGCTTTCAGCGAAGCATCGCCTCTACGACGCGCGCGGGCGTCATATAGGATTCGCCCCTCCTAGCGTCGCTTCTCGCTCCACGCACAATTCCAAACGTTTTGGGGGCAATGACGGTAGCTTCTCACAGCGATGCAGCCTAGCTAGGAGGCCGCTGGCCTGTTGGGCGCCAGTTTGGGCTGGCTAGTGGCAGCCCAGTTCGGGTACAGACCGTACCGCGCAACGAATCGTTTTCGGTGCTAACTGGGGAGCACCTATTCAGCGTCCGAGCGCTAAGAGGGCGCTCCTATGTGACGCTCCTTGCGTCGAAGAGTCGACTTTTTCGCACCGGCCTGGCACACCTGGGCCGGCACATCTGGCTTTCGCTAGATGAAAAACAATGAAAAAAGGAACACACTAGTGCTGGAATTCGAACCCGTGACTTCATGGTTGCGCGCGCTGTGCTAGCCATGGCCAACCAACACTAAAAGAAACAAACGACAACGGCTAAACTTAATGTTTGCTAAAAAAATCCCCAAAACTAAATTCCCACTCACGAACCAGGTCGCTGACCACTATAATTCCCGGGAATTTGTGTATAAAATTGTAGCCCGGTGTATATGAACTATAAGTTGGAATCAATTTAAGCAATTTTGAAAATTTGAACATGATTACTTTTTGAAAAAGTAAATATTTTGTGAAAAAGAACATTTTCAAAATTGTGAACTAAAATTTAAACCATCAAACATTTCATGAAAGCATGCACATTATTTGGGATTCTCTTAAAATTTCTTTAAAAAACAGGAAAGAAATTGCGAATGAGAACATTTTTCAAAATTATGAAAACATTTTCTTGCATAAAAGGAAAGAAATTGCAAACGCAAACTGGAACAAACATTTAAAATGAGAGCATTTCTAAAAAATGCGAACAATTATTTGAGAAATCAAACATTTTTGAATTTGCCAATAAAATTTGGAAACCTGAACATCTTTTGAATTTATGAGCCAATTTTGGAAAGCAAGAACATTATTTTAAATATCCAATCATATTTTAAATTTGCGAACAAAAAAATGCAAACAATTTTGAATTTCCTACAACCTTTTTTGAAATTCAGAACAAATTATCAAAACATGAACACATTTCAAATTAGTGAACAAAATTAGAAATTGTGAACGTTTTTTGTAATTCTTGGACATTTTCGGAATTTGCAAGCCAATTTTCAAAATATGGTTTTTTAATTTGTGAGCAAAATTTCGTAAATGGGGACATTTTTGGATTCGCCAAAATTATCAGAATTTTTGAGCAAGTTTTTTAAAAAACTTGAAAAAGAAAAGGAGAAGAGAAAGAAAAAGGATAAAATTAAAAAGAAAACAAAAAAGAAACAGAAAAAAAACTGGTTCAGGAATAATCTAGAAGGTTTTGAAAACAGAAAAGGAGCAGGCAAGTCTCGTCCCCTTCTCCTTTAATTTGGCAGCGCCTTCATTTCATTTAATTACCCAAGAGAGGCTCAATTCCTTTTATTCCTTTCCTTCAATACCCTCTCCTCAAAAATCTGGTGGCATGCATGCAGCAACATCCTCCTTTATTTTCCTTCTCCTTTTTTGAACTCCTTTTTGAGTAGTCTGTAAATTCTCGCGGACGTTTTTATTGATTCTTGAGGTGGCTTACTGATTTCAACTTGCATATGTATATAAATTAGTCGGATTATGAGGAAGGGGGCGAGGTGGGACTAAATATATACAAGTCATCGGATCTGAACCATCTCTTATTTTTTGCACCAACGTGCGCTAGGCTACGCAAGTTTGGCGCATGTATAAGTTATGAGACCTTCCAATTTAATGTAGTCATCAGCTAGTTTAGTGGTCACAGACCTAGAAATAGGCCGGTAGATCACAAGTTCGACTCTTCTCTGCTACTAATATTTTTGCATTCTTTTCCTCGGACTCAGACTCAGACTGTGCTATTGGGCCGTTGCGGACACGTGCGAGCCCAAGAGTGTGGGTGGGTTGGATTTGGTGAAAATTGTTGCGGACACGTGCGAGGCCCATGAGAGTCGGTGGGTTGGCTTTGGTGAAAATAATAGATTGCAGGTAAAATAGTACCACCTCAGCGTAAATTCACGTGAAAAAGCGTATTGTCACGGTGAATCCACGTAGTCAATCCGTGCTTTATTATTAGTACTAGCAAAAATGCCCATGCATTGCAACGGGAGAAAAATGCCCCTATCTCAATAAGCCTAGTCTCAAGATCTCCATAGGTCCACGTCCTTTTGTTCAACATGACGCTCATCTGTGTCACCGCCTATCCTCCTTTCCACCGTCATATTATTGCTATTTACTCTAGGAAAAATCATGTTATTTATCTTAATTCATTATACATTTTTTTATTTTGTATTAATCAAACTGCACTTGTTAATTATTTAATTTAACCGACCATGCATTAAGTTTTAATGTTTGTTACCCTGCAAAAAAAAGTTTTAATGTTTGCGACCGACCATGCACTAATTGTGTTTGTACTTATAAAATAAAATGGTATTTTACCCTATTAATATTTGTGAACTGAAACAAAGTAAAGTGAAGCAATTGTCGTACGATGAAGTTTCCAGACTTGCACTAACTTTTCTTCTCAAGCTATAATCATGCTCAAACATAGGGCATACGAAAGTGTACGGATTATGGATCTAGAAAAATTGTGCGTATTCACATTTTACCTCATTAATATTTGTGAAAATAATCATGTTATTTATTTTCATCCACTCTACATTTTTTATTTGTTTATTAATGAAACTGCGTGTGTTAATTATTTATTTTAACAGCCATGCGTTAAGTTTTAATGTTTGTGAGCGACCATTTTTTTACACTTCCGTAACCAATTAATAACTTGATGATAAAAGGAATCGACCGAAAAGATGCGTCCTCTTTGACATGTATTCCTAACTCCAGTCGGCGAAAAAAGAGTTGACGTCTCCTTTATTTTCCCCACTTTAAACTTGATAGAAAAGATCCAATTCGATGTGTTTCTGTTCCCACGACTTCGTTCTAGCAGTAGAAACTTGTGGCGCCATGGCGCGTCTATGTTAAATTCTCCTCTTTTCTACTCCGGAGTATATAGGACTCACCTTTTTTTGCAGCGCGCATGCAGTGTGTATTAGGACATTAAACTATGACAGTAACAGCAAACAACATGAAGTAAATTCAGAGAAAAAAATTATATAGCCGGTGCTCATTCTGAGCTTTTTTTTTTTTGCAATTTGTAGCACACATAGTTGATCCAGCAGCTTCTGTTCGATACAACAACCATTAAAAAAAGCAAAGCATCAAAAATCCACACCGAGAGAGCTCCCCCTTATCCACAACAGCGCTGCTCTTCTTCTCCGCCCCGCACCCGCCCCAGTTCCCTGCGTGCTCTAGCCACCCCCTCCCCCCTCTCTTCCTCCCTAGTCACACCCTCACCCTACCCCGGATCGACCACGGATTGCCCTCTACAGCTGCCGCGGTGTTGGTGGCACGTCGTTCTCTTCTGTCGTCGCCTTGCCTTTATTTGTTCCGTTCTTTCTCTACTCCGACACCGGCCTTGTTGCCGTTCCGTCCAATTCCATTCCTCTGCTCCAATTGCTCGCGAGGCTCTCCTCCGGTGAGGACGCCACAATGACCTTTTTTCTTCCGTTCCAGTTTCATCCGTTCCCATTTTGAAGTTCATTCATCCTTTATTTCGTTCCCTTTGGCCTCTTTTTCCTTCCTTACGATCATTCCTTATTCCTAGATGGCTTCTTAACACCTAGAAAAATCAAAGATGTATATAAATTGGATGTATTGGATGTAAGTTGGCATTGTGGGACTATTTAACATGTGAATTGACCAAACTTTATAATTTAATAACACGGCAACATCACCTAATACCAGCCTCGACCTGGCTCTTCAGGATCACGATATATGGGTGGGCTGGGCCACCAGCCGCAGCACACATCCAGGTTTGGAGTGCATGCCAGCCCTGGCCTGACTCGTCGGGATCAGGAGGATAGGTGGGCTGGGCCACCAGCCGCAGCACACAGACGGGTTGGGAGTGCGTACATTAAACTTACCGGTGGCGCCTTGATTTAGATGACGCTGAACATGAATAGTATCACCTCGGATATAGAAAATAATATAGGTGAAAAAACCTGAAAGCGTAAATTCACGGGAAGAAGCATATTGTGACAGTGAACCCACGGAGTCAATCCGTGCTTTATTATTAGGGAAAGATTATATATATATATATATATATATATATATATATATATGTGGAAAATCCATCCTACCACCCGGTGGTGTGTGTGTGTGTGTGTGTATGTGTGTGTGTGTATAGTCGCGCTATTCGTCACCCTGGGTGAGGAATAGTTATTTTTCACCCCCTCTCTATTTTGACGTCAATGCACCGTATTTTTAGATTTCGTAAATTTTGTCCTATTTAATACATAGAAAGAGAACGTAAGAAAATATATATTCGCCGTAAAAAATATTTTATATTATGTAAAGTTACGAACGTAAAAACATACGTAAAAATGCGATATTTTTGATCTTATAACCTATTATATAGTGAATCAATATGAATGTAACTATTTGTACTCAAACGTAATTTGTTTATGAAGCGATCGTAAAATTACCTCGGATGAAGAAATAATTTATTCTGCACCCTGGGTGATGAATAGCAACACTATATATATATTCATTCTTTTCCTCGGACTCAGACTCAGACTGTGCTATTGGGCCGTTGCGGACACGTGCGAGCCCAAGAGTGTGGGTGGGTTGGATTTGGTGAAAATTGTTGCGGACACGTGCGAGGCCCATGAGAGTCGGTGGGTTGGCTTTGGTGAAAATAATAGATTGCAGGTAAAAGGAAAGATTTAATCACGTGCGCAGCTCATCGACATTTTTACGTAGAATGCGTCAAATAGAAAAAACCAGCGGCCACCTCCACTTTTGGGGAATTCATGCGGGTTTTTCTTAATTTTCTGGACAGTGTTTTCTCCTGTTTTACTCTTTTTTACTTTTGGTATTTTTTTTGTATTTTTTATGTTTTTCAAAGCACGTGAACTATTTTTAGTTAAATATATTTTTTTCAAAATAGATAAACTCTTTTTCAAAAGTTTCTAAAAATTTATGATTTTTTCGACAAATTTAGGAAAAAGAACTTCGTGAATTTTGAACAAAACTA
The DNA here is from genome assembly GCF_003073215.2 of Triticum urartu. Lineage (NCBI taxonomy): Eukaryota > Viridiplantae > Streptophyta > Magnoliopsida > Poales > Poaceae > Triticum > Triticum urartu. Next base: position 286,875,727 of record NC_053023.1, on the reverse strand, counting down.
TGAGTTTTTGAAATTTTAAATTTTCTTTTCAAAATAGCTGAACTTTTTCTAAAATAGTTAATTTTTTCTTACAAAATCAATAAACTTTTATTTAAATTGCGAATGTCCTTAAAAAATGATGAATTTTTTTCAAAATCTCTAAACCTTTTTAATTACTTTTTTTGAAAAAGTTTGTTATTGAAGTCATCGATGGACCGGTCAACCCATGACTCAACAAACTATTTTAATTTTTTTAGGGAACAAGCTAACCAGACATAAGGAGGGCCGACCCATGAGGAATGATGCGCCGACGCCCTTTCTCCTAACCAGCGTTGAAGACGCCGATAAGTAGCTCCTAGACATCCTAGGTCTCGCGACAAGCGAGGCATATGGGCATCCAGCCGGGCATACGTCTCGCAATAGGCAACCTATAGGCCTGACGCCTTTAATCTCTCCCCAATCTATCCCTAATAATAATAATAATAATTAATAATAATATAATAATAATAATAATCTCTCCCTAATATTATATATATATATATTATAATAATAAAGCACGGATTGACTCCGTGGGTTCACCGTCACAATACGCTTCTTCCCGTGAATTTACGCTTTCGGTTTAAATTTAAAACATATACATAAGATGATACTAAAAAACCGTTATACCAGTTTATATACGTGAAGTCAGTCTCGATCAAAAACCTCGCCCATTTAGATATACTTATACCAGTTTATATAGGACATGCATGCTTCACGTAATATCAACAAGAAGCCTTATAGATAACAGTGTGAATTGTCGGTATGAAGGAAAAATGTATCTCCATATTTAACAAAATTGCGGGCTGTCTTTGGGGTATTAAAAAAAAGGAAGGATGAGGCTATTAAAAGTGAAGATTATGGGCTCCCTTGTGATGAGGGGGTATAAAGGAAGGAAGGAAGGATCTTCATGGTCAAACGGAATTGTGGCTGTCTTTGGGCTATAATGAAGGATTGGGCGAACTAAAAAGAAAGAATAAATTCCTGGAACGGAATTGTGGGATGTCTAATATTAAAACGGAAAAGGATGAGGCGAACTAAAAGGAAGGATGGACCTTTGGGCTGCAAGTATATACACATGCACGATGATGGACGTGCGCGCACGTACCCGATATTCGACCGTGCTTTTCTCACGCCTTCGACAATTAGACCTCTTTTAGCCAAATACATACGACCACAACAACAATAAAAATCTATTCAGATAAAACAAGAGCTTGACTCGCGCTTCGTGAATGATTAGTTTTGCCTTTCATTCTATGTCAATAGTCTCAAGCCTACGTCACATTCAATTTATGAATTTTTAATTACTCACACCAATATACTCATCCAGATGTCATCAACCTCCTAGACTATGTCCCAAGTCCGACCGTTATTCTTGTTCCCGTGCACCGCGATCCATGCCATCCACGGACATGAACTAGAGGTTGCAAATTCTATCATCACCTCGACATAGTCATTGAAATGTCGCTCCTATGTAATATTTCGTGTCACTTTGTTAGACTGGTTCGTAAGAGTTTAGATCAGTGAGCCTCAAGTTATTGCAGTTTCAAAGCTCTCTCACACCATGAACAGAACATCAATAGTTGACATTACTCCACTACTCCTTCAACCCCTTTCCTTCTAGAACTAGGAAATCCATAAACGCATTAATTGTTTTTTGCAAACACAATATGGTTGAAAACACAAATCTTTTTTATGTTGGGAATAATTCACGTTGATCAAAAATTAAATAATAATAATTATATTATTTTATGTTATGAAAGTTATTTTCTCCCATTGCAACGCACGGGTATTTTTACTAGTAATAATAATCTTTCCTTAATAATAAAGCACGGATTGACTCCGTGGGTTCACCGTCACAATACGCTTTCTTCTCATGTCATAATACGCTTTTACGATTTGTATGGACAAAATCTAATATAAACGAGGTGGTACTAATTTGAGAGGTGGTACTATTCTAACCTGCTCCTGCTCGTACGTTTGGCTTCTAGACTTGGGTCTGCAAACAGGTGTCCGTTGGCCCAGCTACAGTACAATGCGAGGAGAAAAACCACGTTTAAATTTTTTGGGCCTGGGCCACGGGCCACGTGAACCTTAGAACCGCGGAAAATCGAAATTACAACCAACCATCCCGTCCCTTACGCTGAACGAAGATTCGTTCTCCAAATAAATTAATAGTCCCACCTTGCTTATCTGTATCTGATCACACCAATTCATATACGTCCTTGAGTTGCCTGAAAACAAGCCGCCTCGAAATCTACAAGCAGAGGGATCCTCAACGAAAGAAAACACGAAGGAGCAAATAATCAAGATTTACAAAGGCCCAAGGAGGAGGAAACAGCCGACCACGAGATTCGGGGTCGCACCACTCGCCGGCACGGCTGCTTGACCCATAAATATCTCCGTGCACGTTGTGTTTTTTTAAATAAATGTGCAATTTCGAGTAAATATCCCCCAGTCTGTCACGCGGACGGTTTAGCTCACCTGAAAAAAAGTGTTTGTTCTATAAATTATGCATGCTTTTGAAACTGTACTATATATTTTTGATTTAAGGTTCAATTTGACTCTGTAATGAAAAGGAAACGAACACTACACATAGATAGGAAGGATTGGACAATGTTAGATTAACATATATATATACACACACAGTTTCGGACACACACCACAAAAACATATATGCTTGCACGTCCAATCTTTACATAATAATAAAGTAAATACATGATAAATTGACAGTAGCTGCTATTGAACCAGGTACATATGAGTGCATAATAAATCATTGGCGCCAAAATACAGACATTTACATGTCATGGCAATAGAGTCTTTTGTTGATCTCAACGAAGCTATTGTTTCAGGACATCTCGTCAAGGTGTTGTGGTTGGCCGCTAGCGGTTGTGATATGTTTTCTTCTCCCGTTGCAAAGCAGCGGCTGTGATATGTTTTATTCTCCCATTGCAAATAATAGACCACGCGCAGGCAGAAGGGGGCGTCCCAACAGAAGCTATAACATCTATCTACTATATAATCCCACCTTGCTCCCCTACATTCAAATAAACCAATTTAAATACTGCTGCGAGTTGAAATCAATAAACCGGCTGGATCAGTAGGAAAGGATGGGCAAAGAAATTGAAACTGAGGAAGCAGATGATCCTGATTTGAAATATCAAAAGAAGGAACATGGATGGATGGATGATAAATGAGAAAAACAGAAGATATGCCTCTGGTCAGTGGGCAACGCCAGCGGCAAGGAGCAGCCGCTAGGAGCGGTTCATTAGGTCCGTGAAGAAAACAGGTACACTAGATTTTATTTCTAGGAGCGGTTCATTAGCGGTTCGTATTTTTTCCTGAAATCTGCTTATATAAATTTTTAAAGTGTCTGCATGCTTTTAAAAAATGGTTATGTAATTTAAATTGTGTTCGTGCATTTTGAAAAAATATGCGATTTTTCAAAAAGTGCACTTGCATTTTAAAACGTTTGTATTTTTTCAAAAAAGAGTTTATGTATTGAAAACTGTTCACATTTTTTTAAATACCCTTTCTAAAAATGTGTTCATGTAATTCTAAGAGTGTTTGCATGCTAAAAATGTTTGTAAATTCAAAAGGTTATGTGATTCAAGAAAATGGGAGTATGTTTAAAAAAAAGAAGGTTCATGCATTTTGAAGAAAATAAATTAAGAGCGAGTTGGATTATGAGGGACGGTTGTACGGAATAGGTGCATGATGTAGCTCCTGTAGGGCGGCCCTTAGGTCCAGCTTGACTAGATTAGTTTTAAAAGTTATAAATATTCTTTTGCGTTGGCGCTGTTCAGTGATAAGTCTGTTGTGTGGTGGCCAAGATCAACAGAGATTTGCGAAACAACATGTGGTTAGATGGTTAGGTGGATAGTGGTATTTCAACACATTAGGGTTCATAACTTGGTGCTCACATTTATTTATGAATTTATTTCAGGATATCCCGCGATCCGCGTTCAGTGGGAGGAGACATTCCCGTCGACAACGAGGCACTTTTGGTAATTTCGTTAATCTTAAGATGATATGTCGGCTCGGTCTCTCGGGAGTGCTCATCAGGGTAGAATGTGCGTGTGTGTTTATAGGTATGAGTGTATGCGTGTATATATAAGCATATGCGTCTGTACTGTGTTCAAGAAAAAGATCAAAGGAGTTTTTTCCCTACCCACATATAGGCCCCAATTCCTGATTGATTTTTCTTTACAAACCACTAATTGGAGCTGTGGAAATCATGCACGTGCTCGTCATTCAAAATATACTCATCATCGCAAATATATGTCATGCTCGGTGAGAAACTTCCAATTATTTATACCAATATACTAATCTAGATACCGTCAATAATTTAGACATTGTCTTTCATCTGATTGTTTTGTTGACCACAGACCAAGATCTGTAACATGTGAACGCGAACCAGATGTTGCCAACTCTTGCATCACCTTGATAAGGTCATCGAAATGCCGTCCCTAAGTAAAAATGTTGTCACTTAGTTAGCATCATCCTTGCAAGTTTAGAGCAGCCAGTCTCCAAAGCTTCGTGTTCCACCTATTTTCTCACCCGTCGTTTCATAAAAACCTTTTTGCAGCGTTATATTTTTTTTCTACACTCCCGTTGCAACGCACGGGTATTTGTGCTAGACAAAATTTCTAAACGAGGTGGTACTAATTTGGGGTACCAAAATTTTCGTCAAAATCTTTTCCTAATCTCGTACATCGTCGCGGCACTTTTGCAGAAAAGCCCTTCTATTTTTTGGTATTCAACCCGCACTCCCTATGTAAGTGTATCTGAAAAAACGATTCAATAAAACAGAGAAGCCCTTTCGCGTGTCCTCTGTTTCTTCGTATATGCAGACGCTCACTGTCACACCGGCAGTGTTGCAGGCCGCCGCGGCGAACGGGGTGGACGAGTGGCGGAGCAGGGGCCCCGGCCAATGGGGAGCAGGAGGCGCAACGTATGCCGGCGCCGCACGGTGACTGCGAGCCCGCGGCGCACCTGTCGCCCACCAGCGGGACCCCGAGGCCGTGCCGGCGACGACAGACGAGGTGGCGGAGCAGGAGCCCCGACGAGCGGGGAGCAGGAGGCGCAATGCATCCTGGCACCGCACGGCGACTGCGAGCCCACGGCGCACCTATCCCCCACCAGCGCGGACTCCCAGGCCATCACGACCAGCGCGGACTCCCAGGCCATCACGACGGAGAGAATCAGGATGAGGAGGATGCCGCTGCAGCAAGCTATCCCGACGGCGACGGCGGCCATCGTACGCTCGCTCGCTTGCTGTCCGCGGCTGCCAGTCCCCTCCGGCCTCTTCCGCTGTATCCTTCCCAATCTTCGGTGTGCTTCTCTGTCGTGATTTGGATGGAAAATTGCAGTCCGTGTCCTTCTCCAACTCCAAGCAATTCAGTGCCCGACCCCGATTTGTGTTGCCTCCTATAAGAAGGAAAGGAACTCGGCCGGAATCTCCATCAATCAAGCTCCATCAAAGCCCGTCGAAATTGCAATTTTCGACGGAACGTCCAATGTTGCTGCCGAGTTCGCTGGAGGAACAAGAACGTCCGTCTAGCCAACCAATGTTGCCTGCAGCCGTCGAAAGCTTTCCAAAGATACCTCTGTTGCCGTACTATTGCTTGGTTATCACATCATACAAGTCTTCCTTCTTCCGTTGGATCTCATGCATGAGGTGTTCATGAGCATGGTTGGAGGTGTGATGAGCGGTCTGAGCTCGGACGCTGACAGTTGACAAACCCCTGTACTCGGTGGAGCAGGGGCAAGTCTGCCTTGCTGTGTGTGTCTCATCGTGGAGGCTGATGATCCAGTTCTTTCAGTCTGTCACCAAGGGTAGAAATTAGAGTGAGGCCAAATCTTGACATGTTTCAGTCATCCAATATATGTTTAAAACTGACAGTTATATAGAAGTTAAAAATTAGACCCACAGAACAAGTGCATCTCCTACTGACTAACCTTCGTAAAGCATATAATAGAAGAGAAAACAAGAGATGTGAAGCATTTGTATCCTTTATCATATTGCAAATAGCTGAACAATAACTACATGTTCAGTATCGGAGCTATTTAGCTACCACAAGTTCAGTTGTAAGATACTTATGGCTATATATCCTATTAGGACTGACCTTATAATCTTATATATGCTGTGGATCGATGATTTTGGATTGTGTTATTTAAAGATTATTTAAATAACTTTGGTAACTTGGTGGACTTTGCATATGGATTCATCAACTGTACGCTTTTGGTTCAGTTTAGCACTGCTCTTAATCATCCTGTTTCAAATCTTGCCATGTTTCAGTCGTCCACATACTTTGCAATGCATCATCATGCTCTATTGGCCATCGTCTTCCAATTCTTGGTAATAGTGGTCCCGCGTTAATGTAGTAATTAAAACCTGCCCGCGTCTCATATTTTACTTTGCTATTGTAGTTGGTTGCATCCTAATTAGCAAACCGGAATTGAACCTACAACACTAATTGCACCCTGTCTCTCATGCTTCTGAATTTCTGATATTGCTCAACCTTGCTACTACGAATCCTTAAAGAAGAGGAGAGATACAGAGAGCATGCCTTGTTTGGTCTGAAGCAGCATTTCTGTTGCTTCTCCTCTCTGAAGCTCATGTATGTTGTTGCTGAAAATTCAGTATGATCTCTAACAATTCTGCTTCGGGAATCAGGATAATTGCGTATTAATTTTCAGAATGTTGTCAGCCCACCATGTATGATGTTCCCCTCAATGTGCTAGGTCTGTCGGCTGTAGATTCTAGATTTGTGGGAAAAGGGATATCAGTGACATACACATGATGGAGAATGCCATGTTATTTTCTCTAGCTCATTCGGTACTATTATGTACCAGCAAAAGCTAATCTAGCATGCAAGTTTCTGAAGAATGTATTTTTTAAATCTTAATTATAGGTGATCAGCACATATATATGTTGTATAAAGGACCAAATACAAGTCCAGAATGATAGCAAAGTATATTTTGAGAGTCCTTTTGTTACCTCGCTATTAAGACGGGATGGTAACCTTGGAATACAAGAAGATAGTAAGTTTATGACAGATTTTGTCAAAATATATATGAAGCATGACATGGTAATATCCATATCCATAATTTTCATGATCTAGGTTTCATACATTTTTATTTTTTATTTTCCTAATTATCTTTATTACAGATTGAACTTCCAATAAATACGAGCAACACACATTGGTATTTAGCTGTTGTGAATACAAAAAAGCGTGAGATTAAAGTAATGGACTCATCGTGCTCGAAGTTTGACCGAGATGATCTCTTTATTACGGTTAGTTACTACACCAATTTTAATCCTACATGTAAATGACATAAATTCATACTTCGTTAATGGGTACTCCCTCCGTCCGGAAATACTTGTCATCAAAATGGATAAAAAGGGGTGTATCTAGAACTAAAATACATCTAGATACATCCTCTTTTATTCATCTTGATGACAAGTATTTCCGGACGGAGGGAGTATCATTTCTGATCACTAATTGTTTTTTAGTTACGAGGACTACAATTTCAGGGGATGCTCACTTCAGGACTTGTGGCAGTATATCCATTAGTTGAGATGGCACCGTTTTGATATCAACACTTGGCTGCAAGAGAACTTTTGTGATGACTTGCTTCATAGTAAAATAAAAAAGAAACTTCATATCCGTTAATAAGACCGATCGATATTCGTAGTACTAGAACTCTGCACTTCATTGTAATTGCATTGTAAGCTTTACCATGTTATACCCTGAATTTACGAAAATATAGGTTCATCATCAAATTATGGCACCAATAAAATAAAACACCATAAATATATAATAGTGTGCTTTGCCCTCAAAAATGCCTTAGCTAACATGATAATTTTCAATCAGGTGAAGACAAAAAAGTGCATATGGACCTATATGTTAATCCTTTCTTTAAGTGGTGAAGCACAGAAGAAAATAATACTTTAGTTTTCTAGATAATAAACATCAGGAAAACCAACCAAATCGATCAAAGGCATGAGGATCACTTGCAAGTTGAGTCTTTGATTGACAGAATTAACCTCTGTTATGCAATTATCTGCATGGAACAACATAAACTGGGAAATTACAGCAGGGAAGCAAGCTAGAAAAGGTGAATTTGCAAACCTGTAGCTGGGGAAAGGCGCTCAACAAGTCTGGAAAGACTTGATTACGCAGTGCATCAGGTAGAACTGTGCAAGATCGCCCTTACAATTAACTACCTGCCAAAATATTTCAGCTTCAGTTTTCAGTCCATCATAGATAGAAAACTGTGTGGAATGAGTGCTCACTAACACATTCAGGCAAAAAATCCTAATGACACTATCATGCCAACCCAATATTATTAATGGAGCGGAGGCGGCGACCTTGGGCGGAAGCAAGGCGAGGCGGAGGGCAGGCAGGCGCGGGGGAGAATGGAGAGGCCAGTGGCGGCTGTCGGGAGGCTCTCCAGAACGGAAGCAAGATGGCGGCGCTCATGTGTGAAGCGGCGGGCGGCGCACACGCGAGGTCATCCAACAGGAGGCGCTCTGCAGAGATCTAGGAGGAGATGAGGTCGGCGGGAGAAGAGCTAGCGGCGTCGTGGTGTTCTCGCCGCTAAGCGATGGCAGGAGGACGGCTAGCTGAGGCAAAGGAGAGCGAGTCGGCGGTGTGCAGGAGGCTCTCAGCCGGATTGGGGAGACAGTGCGAGGCGAGAGTGAGAAGAAGTTTGCCGCCGCTGTTCTCCAGCGAGGAGGAGACACCAATGGAAGAGGCTTGCATTTTTGTTTATTTTTTTTTGCGGCAAGAGGCTAGCGTTGGGGGCTTTCTTTTTTCATCTAAACACACTGTTTTATTACTCTAAAATGTTCATAGGGATACAATTCAAGTCTGGAGGGTTTATAAGCCACAAATGGCGCCCTAAGTCCAGATCAAAGGTGTGCTTAGCAAGGCTATGCGCCTCAAGATTAGTACCGCGACCTTCGAAGATGAAGGTGCATTGCTGAAATTGCTCGGACGTATTTCTTATTTCCTTCACTATGCTTTCATACATACCTCCGGTGCCTAGCTTGATGTCGTTCACCACAACTTTGCAATCTGAGCCAACCAGTATATTTGGCAGCCCAAGATCCAGGGCTAGAGCAAGCGCCTCGCGACAAGCTAACGCCTCGAGAGTCCCCGGGTCCATGATACCCGAGACTTTGATGGCTGATGAGACCAAATATTTGCCATCATGGTCCCTGCATATTGCACTATAGGTTCCTTCCTTCGCAGATCTTGAAACAGCACCATCGACTCGAATTTTTGCTATACCTTCAGGGGGATGGACCCATCGTGATATGGCGTTGTTGCTGGATGTATTGGCCACTTGCTGCATCTTCTTTGGTCTACACTCTTCAAGCTCACGGATGTACTTCATAATAAAATGATGAGTAACCAGCGGACTCTGAAAAATATGTTCATGTAGGGCTTGTCGCCGAGAATACCAGATGGAGGTGTACCCGCTACTTATTATTTTATTATAAGTTGGCTTAAAGAAAGATGGGCCGGGGCTGGCCCTTGAGCGTGTTTCTCTTTTTTATCTTTTTTTGCTATTTTATTGTTACTCAAACAAAAACATACTTTATCTTTTAGCAAATAGAATTTTTTGGCAGGAATTTAATAGAGGTGAAAATATTTTGAAGTTTTTACAAACTTTCATGAAAACTGAGTAGGAATCGTTACATATTAATATTCACATCATCTCAAGTCGTTACTAAATCTTATTATTCTCATCTCTTTTTTTTAGAAATATTCTCATCTTTTTCTGAGAGTGTGCGTGTTGTATATACCAAGTCCTTATATTTTACTCCAAGCCTAAACAGTGCAAAAAAGTTACAAATGAAATTGTTAGTCATAGAAAAATGAATTCATTATAAAAAAATCAAATAATATTTCCAAAAATTACAAAAAATATTAGTGTTACTTTGGACAATCAAAAAACAATTGCAAGACCATTCTATGCACACCACTATTTTGTCATCGGATGAAAGTGCGGAGCTGAAACACATCCTGGCGAACGATGTTAGGAAGGCTTTTACTGGATAATCAAGGATACATGTTTACCGACTTCGTCAAAATTGAATATAAGAAGTGTTGCGAAATGATACAAGGACCGAGTTTTACTAATTTAATCGCCCGGTGCAACGCACGGATATTTGTACTAGTTAATAATAAAGCACGGATTGATTCCGTGGGTTCACCGTCACAATATGCTTTCTTCTCATGCCATAATACGCTTTTATGATTTGTATAGACAAAATTATCTATCCCTAATTTTTATTTTTATTTTAATAATAAAGCACGGATTGACTCCATGGGTTCACCGTCACAATACGCTTTCTTCTTATGCCATAATACGCTTTTATGATTTGTATAGACAAAATTATAATATAAACGAGGTGGTACTAATAGCATATTCGTCCGTCCGTGAAAAACGTTTTGTTCTTGGGCTGGACCTGACGTTTTCATAAGCAGCCCAGACTCACCCGTCGTTGGAATTTTTGCCCCGCACGAGAACGCGAGGGTTTCCTCCGCCGCTGCCGCTGCCGCGACCCCATATCCCTCCACTCCACGACGCCCGTCCTCGCTCCGCAGTCGCCAAATCCGGACGAGATCGGTAGGATCCACTATCGGGCGAGGTTTCTCTCTCTGTAAGTCGCTGCCGCGACCCATGGAAACTCCGACGAACGGAGTGCATACCGGCAGCCTGTGGGCCGGCGGATCAGCGCCGGCCGCCTCCACCGTCACCTCCTCCTCCATGACCTACGCAGCCGGACGCCCGAGGTGATCGCATGCTATGAGTGCGTGTTGGTGTGTGCTTAGCCTGCCGCTGCGTGCGTACCGGCTCGCGTGCGTGTGCCTGTGTGCTGATGGAAAGTATGGCTTGCTAGCCAGAACATCTTCGTGACACTGATTGTTTTGCCGCTGCTTAGGACTTCCCTATACAGTAGATATAAGATGATTTGTGTGTTCTAAATTCTTGCAAATTGAACTGACTATTTGTTATCTCTCCTCTCTAGATCAGAGAAGATGTTATTATTTTTTCAGAAAAAGGAAATTAGTATTTGAACGCCATCCTACAACATGAGTACTAGATTTTGTATGAACAAATAATAAATAACCTGGAAGTAGCACGCTCCCTTGCTGTTGTAATTCTCAGCGTGTACTTTTGCTACTGTACTATTGCTTGACAATCTGGTCTGGATTTATGATAGGTAGTAACTATGTGATTTGTATTTATGCGTTGTTAGTTTGATCCAACTGGAACTTCTTACTGTTCAAGAATGATGCTTCGTGATGTAAAGATGTTCTGTTTAAGTGAGAGCCGTGAAGGGCCTAATCTGTACAATCTTAAGTTTTAGAAATATGGTAGTAGTCCATATAGAGTACAAGAGCTGACCAATGTTGTGGTGTGGAGCAGACTGACAATGAAAATACCCAGGCTCATGCTTTTATTCTCTGTCCAGTAGATGAAATTATCACATGATGGTGTATGCAGAGGAGTGGAAGGTGTATGGAGTTTCAATTAGATTGGGTGGCCACCGGCGTCCATGAGACTCCAGAGCGACATGGCAGACTGTTAGCACATCTACTCACATCATTGACATTCGTGATGAGTCACCCATAGGCCCACTCAGCAGGCAAGTAACTCCACATCCTTCAATTCCAAGCCTCAGATGATTTGCGTTAATATATTATCTCTAATACCCTGTCCCAAACATTGATGGTACATATAAAATTTATAAAGCTAGATTTGTTGTGAGTGCATAGCATATTGAAATAAATTTGGATGAACTAACTTGAGTTCTTCCATCAAGTTTTATTATATCAAATCTTCAATACAAAAATTACAACAAAAACGACATGTAAATATTGACAAGCCTGATGTTGTGTGCCTGCAACACTTCTGTCGCTGATTATGATGATGAATTCTTCGCTTAGATGGAAGTTTTTCAGTGTGAACTTTTGATGAACTATCTTCATGATGATGATGCTAGATGTTATATGATTTGTTATGTTAATGAAAATCTTTTATACCTAACTGACTACCCATTATGTTATACTCCCTCCATTCCTTTATATAAGGTGTATTTGTTTTTTCAAAAGTCAAACGAGTGCATGTTTGACCAAGCTTTTAGAAGAACATATACTTATTCACAATATGAAATTTATATCATTTGACCCATCATGAAAAGTAGTTTCATGTTTTATCTATTAGGTATAGCATATGTTATTATTTTATTCTATAATCTTAGTCAAACATTTAAATGGTTGACTTCCACGGAAATCAATACACCTTATATTCTGGAACGGACTATGATTTATTTATTTTCTCCAGTTGCAATGCACGGACCAATAATTTTCATTATCAAATGCAGTGTTAGTGAAAGGGTGTTCCTTTATCACGGTTAAAGGTTGCATGTCTTCTGATAAGTGCCTAGATATCTTTTCAGTCTCTACTTGAATGTCGCGTACTTAATTTTTTAGTGCCCAACAATCTTTGCACTGATTCTTGCAAGGGGTCCTTGAGGAAGCAAAGTAAATGACTATTCTCAGTGGAGACGACACCATAGATGTTGTTTTAAAGTAAGCTCCTGCTCACCATTCTTTTGTAGTTCCTTCAGAAGAAATGATTCCATTCTTTTACTTGAGACTGAAGAGTTGTTTTTGCCCATCCATCTTAGTTTAATACAAAGTAGATGCCAGGAAAGAAATATATACTTGAAACCCAATGAGGTCAATGATGGGCGAGATTCTGTGTTCGGAGGATGGCTCAAAGATCAATTACATCAAACTAAGAAGGTTTAACCAAAATGATGCAAGTTTGAATTGCCTCTCGCTTAAACTTTCTTAATTATGCATTTATCATTTTTTAGATGTTAAGCTCTGATGATCACACTACTTGATTATCCGATTCCAGGATCCGTTGAGGAAGCCATTAAGAAATTAAGGGAGAACAATATAAAGGCCTTTGTGTTTGATCTGCATATTAACAGATTTTTACCTGTAGAATTCGTGGTGGATTTTCACCTAATGTTGTTGAAAAATCTAAATCTTTACATGGTTGTTTTGATACAGTGGTCGGCTTTTTCCTGAAGGGATTGAGATTACCAAGATTCGGATCAGACCCTTGCTTTGTCAGTGCAGGAGAACTGCTCAAGCACATAGGCATGGCGTGCCTGACGTGGATTACACCCGAACTGCCCTCCTTTGACATAAAAGGTACCCGATTCCCTCGACAAAAATCCTGACTAAATCGCAAGTCTCCCTGCTTGAAAGTTGATGCATCTGAAGTTTTCAATCTCGCCGACTTCACTGGAGTGTCGTGCGCCCATGCTCCAGTAGAGGTACGAATTTGCAATATTGTTTTTAGGTGCTTCTACATGAATCCAGCATTAGTACCAATTTAGCCACCACACTTTACCTACTGTAGCAGCCTTCAAAGCACCACTGTATGTGGGCTGTCTCAATTTCTTTTCATTGGCTGAGTTGATCTCACAGGCTAACATCAATGTAGATTGCACATTTATCAGTTGGATTATATCATAGACTGAAGTCCAGACCATTATAATGTATGTTGCTTCTTTGAAAGTTAGACTTCATAAAGAAGCAATTTCATCCGACCACAGTAGCTCTGAAAAAATGCATAACGGATTTGTGGGTTCATCTTCCTGGATGGTCCTTTTCTTGTGATAGTGTCATAACTGATAAATAAATATATCTACATTGCTTCACATGCTAGATGATTTTGGTGGCCTACTGTGTGACGTATACTTGACTGGTGAGGGCTTAAAAAGGGGCCTTGGTTTCAAAACTCTGTTTGTGCACTATCTACATCCTCTATTGTGAAGGAACTGGATGGAGCAAGGTCCACATGCCTTGAATTTCTTAAAGATCTCCTGCACTCGCTTAATTTTCCCAGTGGAGTAAGCAAAAGCTGGGTCCAGAACTACTGCATGCCTAACGCAAAACTTCTTTTATGCACAACCCCAGTGCGGGAGTGTGAATTGATGATCCCACTACATTGGTTAACTGAGTGCAATGGTAATACCGTCTGAATTGCCTCACCCTCTTTATACTGTCTGATTTCACTTCTTAGTCATTGTTGCATTTAGCAAAAGATAAACTTCTTATACTGATATGCTATTTTTAACTTAAGAAATATTGTAACGGCCATATCTTTTCTTATCTTCCATTGTTATTGATTTCTTTTTGATAATTTTAATTCTTATTTTTCAATTATTATCTCTATGTTTGCAAAAAAGCTGGATTCGTGACAAGTTTATTTAGGAGAATAGTTATGCCCAAATTTAATAAACTTTTGCTGAACATACAGTATCACATAAATCCTTCTATCAGAGTGTTGTAGGTGCCATGAGCTAGACACGTATATGTACTTCTCATTTTGTTTCAATCAAATGGCATCACATAGCATATGTCCTTGCATGCTATGTAATGTTTAGTCACAACAAGTGGGGTAATGTTTTGTTCATATCTAATGTAGAAATGTAGAATCGTGCTATTTGAGAGGTATATATAGATTTTTTTTATAGGTGTTAAGTACATATTTAATTATTCACTATATGTTGCAATGCAGCCCATTTGATATGATGTTTTTTAGGTTGTATGATTTTTTTCTCCCGTTGCAACGCACGGGCATATTTATACTAGTAATAATAAAGCACGGATTGAGTCTTCGGGTTCACCGTCGCGGTGTTTTTATAAAAAAGTCACTGTGCCTTTTGATAATTGAACCCGCACTCCTTTTTAAATGGAACCGGGAACAACGCTTCATTGTTGCAAAAAGGTCCCTGACCTCTTTAAGAATCAACTCGGAGTCCCCAATAGCCCGAGCGCCTCTCCTTCTCACGAGCGGATCCGCCGCTGCCCTCGCCCCATCGTCGCCCCACCACCGCTCGCCGCTGCGGATCCGCCGACTCCGCCGTCGTTCCTCTCTAGCCTCCGCCGCCGCCGGCCCTCTCCGCCCTCCCTTGGTCTTCTCCGCCCTCCGTCGCCTTGTTCTTCTTCCCCTCCCCATCCTCTCCTAATCTTCTCCAGTGAGGAAGTTCCACGCGAGATCCGGCGAGGAAGTGTGAGATCCCGGAGAAAGCACTCCTCCGACTAGGCCGACCACAAAATCCGGCGAGGAAGCGCTGGCGACGGCCTCCACCGGGGAAGCTGCTGCCTTCCACCGGCAAAGAAGAGGCTGGTCATGCCGTGGAAGAGGAGGCCCTTTCTCGTGAGATCTAAAGCACTACTCCGACTTCCGTCCCCACGAGATCCGGAGAGGAAGTGCTGGCCTCCGGCCTTTGGCGGGGAAGCTGCTGCGTTCCATGGCAAAAAATACAATTCCTCACCGACCTCCCAAGTCAAGGCCGCCTTCGCGCTCAACCCCACCTTTGCGTCCTGCATCCTCGCCTTCCTCTCCCTAAACACAGACCAAGCATTCCCCTAAACCCAATCCCGTGGTACTATTGCATCTTGGTTTTCTGAATGCTATTACATCATGAAAAGAAGGGGGACTGATTATTGGTTCAAAATAATTGGGGGACATAGAGATGTGAGAGATTGAGGGGTTCGGTTGGGGAATTTTATACAGAGAGATGGAGGGGTTCGGTTGGGGATTTGTACCATATCCGGTGCTGTGTATTCCATTCTTTATTCTTTGCTTTGCTTGGGGCAATTTTGTTGTACAGGGAGCTATGGTTTGGATCAATTATATACTTATATGTGATGTTCTTTCATGCTTTTGGTGCTCCTGCTGAAGTGATATTTTTTAGCTATTTGTACTGATTATTGCTACTGGTGTTGATTGCATTTATTGTTGCTATCATATGCAGATTGCCGTGATTGTATGAGAGATTAATACCATTATCCCATGTGTGCTAGCTTTAAACGGATGGGTAATGCTTGGTGTATTCTTTTGTGTCAATCGGAACAAACATGGAGGGAGGGTCAGGCTCCAGTTCATTGTGACTCCATTAACAGAGTTCGACCACTCTGAAAAAGGTGATGCTCTGTAGTAAGTTCATTTATGGTTGTGTGTGTTTCTATTGATGTGTTTGCCCTGTCTGTTCGTTGCATATTTGGTTGTTCGAAAAAGAGGTGTCATTTGTGCCAAGTTAATCAACTAGGGAAAGTAACACTTAATCACAGGGTAATAAAGTTAGTAGCTGTATGTAAAGTTATGTAGCTTCGTCAAACATATGTGACGTTTTAGTTGTTGGTCAGTTATGTAGCTGCTCTCCAATGACCTTTTGAATTCAACATGTCATCAGTCAAATATACAAGGACTCGAAAAGAAAGTAGCAAGTTGTTTAATATGATTTGTTGCTTTCGTTTTGTGGAACCCTATAGCTTGTGAAATATTCATGTGTTCTATCTTGCACCCATCTTGTGATTTTACCAATGGAGTTGGCTCTAGCTCTTGAAAAGATGGTGAATGAGAAGCTTCCCAACCTGCCCACTGTAAGTTTCTCCTTCCTGCCTATTTACAAGGAAAATTACTTTAAAGATATTTGCGTGTGTGTGTGTTCGGCCCACTGAATTCCTAATTATTTATCCGAACCAGTACATGCAAATGCCACACCATATCTGAAACGTTCATCCCAATTTAACAGGTAGCAACAAGGTGAAAAGATCCTCAGCTGAGCATCTTCGTTGAGCAACGGACACGAGGTAATGAGAGAAGAAATTTGGAAGGAAAAAGATCAAAAAGTGGGGCTACAAAAACGTATTAGCACAACCTGTCAACAAACACGCTGTCTAGATGTATGTTATTTCTCTCTAAGTTAGTCAACGCTCGTCCATAGGCGTGAGGGGTGTTCAGAGGAAATAAACTCGTTGGAGCTTTCTTACAGCGAGTACAGGATCCCCCTCTTGCCCAAGGTTAAATTCCTCAACTATCTAGCCCCGTGATGCCAATGGTTCCCTTCCAGTCTTCTCTTCAAAATCTGTCAGCAACAGGCTCTATCTAAATTATGGTACTTCTCTGAGGAGATGTCAGAGTATTTTTTATTTAAATACCTGTTATAGGTCCCTTGAGTGCTTAACTGAAATTTGCTGGTTTACTAGCTCTCTGAAAGGGTCAAATCACTAGAGACCAATTATAGCATGTAACTACTATAATTGTATACATAGTTTGTATTAAGATTGGTCATCAAGATGTTCTGCATCAAAGGTGTTGGCAGTGCTACAGTTGAAAAAAAGATGATTTTGTGGTGTTACTACTGACTGAGAAGTGGCAACCTCCCACAAAAGGCATGCCATTTTTTTTCTGTTTGTGCACTATGTTTTGGGGAGCTATAACAAAGTTGTTACTATGGCAGAAAAAGTAGTACACTAAAGCATGTACCGGATATACTGGGAGAAAATGCCACGTGGTAAAAGAACGAATTCAAATGAATGCATATGTCCTGAAATGAACTTTTTATCATGTTGTGATTGATTACTGGAACTACACTTAATTTGTTATCTGTTAGGCAGAATATATGATATTCACAGGATTTTTTTTGAAGTGATAGGAAGGAGGTAAATTTCTTTTGTCAATTGTCATACAATATTCTAACCTCCCGCCTGGCAGTATCATCTATAATGATGTTTTTATTTAGCTTGATCCTCTGCATTGCATATACTTCCAGTTTTTTATATGTATCCTGTGTATATTGATAGTTTCCCTCTATTGTGTGTATGCTGAATTTTATAATCGATCCTATTTTGTGTCGCAATTCGGGGACTTAATGAAGATATCCTCCTATTACCTACTATCAACACTAGAAGTAAAAACGAGTAGAAATGTGAGGGGTGGTGCAAGGAGTATCCCTTGCAGGGCTGCCCCATGTCAAGTTCGATGAGGTTAGAATTTTAAAGTTTTAAACATTCCATTGCTCCGGCGTGGCTTTGTGACATGTGTGTCGTGTGATGGCCGAGCTGATCGCCTTGGATTGAGCAATGTTCACACCCATTACGATTAGATGGACATCATGCCACCGTCAACAATGAGGACAAGAATGAGTAATACTTTTATCCCGTTGCAACGCATGGGTCCTATGCTAGTGTAGGTTAAAACGACAAAACGTGCTATCGCACTTCAGACGAAATCACTGGTTAAGGAGCATTCCTCGCAAAAGTCACTCTCATCCTCTCAGGTCGAGACAAATGATGCACTGTATGTGCGTTGCTTGTCGCACCTGAGAGGTTTTCCTTTTTTTTTCTAAATCTGTTTATTCAAAAGATTTGATCTCTTAAATCGTGTGTCCAAATTTTGAATCGTTTTCACCATTGGATTCCTCGTGTTGACATATAGATTCCATGTTAATAGGTTTTGATGACCTTTTTTTTTCACAAAAAACTGAACCAGGAGCATATTTTTTTCCTTTCCGAAAGAGGCACAACCACACGTTTTGCTTCTGTAAGAGGCATGACATCGTGCCTCTCGCGGAAGGAAAAAAAATGAAAACATGTTTTTTTTGTTTTGCCTCTCGTGAAAGGAAAAAATATAAAAATATTTTTTTTTCATTTTTGAGAGGCACGGCCTCTCACAAAAGCAAAATCATGCCTCTGGTGAAAGAAAAAAACAAAATGCATTTTTTGCACATTTTTTTAATAATTTTGTCCAAAGGTTAAGATAGACCGACGCAAAGCCGAAAAGCCGAAAAAACAAAAAAAATCATGAAAAAGCTGAAAAAACTGGAAAAAAAATCCGGATCCAGCGCCCGGGAGCGCGCGACACGTGGCGGCGGCTGACAGCGTGCCATCAGCTCACTTCAAATGACCCTTAGGAAGTTCATGAGCGTTTCCACTTCATAAGCTAGAAAGGCCCTTGTATCTATGGACTTAAACTTACCGGCTCAACACGAATTGACGTCTGATTCTAAGAAAAACACGAATTGCTGTCTCGTCCGCAAGTGTGCCCTCGTCGTCCTCCCTCCGTCCCTCGCACTCTGCGTGCGGTTACCCCTTCTCCTTGGCGTACCAAGTTCCCCTGCCACTCGCGTCGCCGGCAGATATGCTAATATCTCCAGGACTCGCGGCGCCGGCGGCCTCTCACCCGTCCCCTTTCCTCGCCGCCGCCTGCCTCGGCGACCGCGCTGCTCTAGGAAGCCTCGTCCAGCCGGCTGCAACGACGTCGAAGACCCGCTGCTACAGCCGCCCGCTGCTCCGCTATGCGACCGCCGACGCCGCTTCTATTGCGGGCAGCGTATCGACCAATGACACTCGGTGCCGCCTGGACCGCGACGAGCTCCGCAGGGTCTGCCAAGAGCCCGACCTCGAGGGAGCAGTTAACCTGCTCGACGAAATGCTTACCCGGAGAGGCGGCGCCGGCGCGTCGGGCCAACTCGCGCCGGAAGAGCAGGCCGCGGTCCTCCAGTGCTACGTTGACGCGCTCTCGCTGGCCTCCCTCAGACGAGGTCACCGCTTGCTCGCCAAGTCCACGTCCCGGTACTCCGGGATCGCCATGCCCATCGTGCACAGGATCGCCACGCTGTACTGCAAGCTCGGCGCCCCTGCCGACGCGCGGCGCGTCCTTGAGGGAGCGTCGAGGCCGGCACCAGGAAAGCCCGCGGACGAGGCGCAGGCCAAGCGGAAGGAGGCCTACGAGAAGGTGCGCGAGCTGCACGAGGAGATACGCGCGGCGGGGTACGTGCCGGACACCCGCTTCGTGCTGCACGACATCGACGAGGCCGCCAAAGAGCGCGCCCTCATGTACCACAGCGAGCGCCTGGCCATCGCGTTCGGGCTGGTGAGTACCCCGCCCGGCACGCCGCTGCGGGTCATGAAGAACCTCCGCATCTGCGGGGACTGCCACACCGCCGTCAAGCTCATCGCCAAGGTGACCGGCCGCGAGATCATCGTCAGGGACAACAAGCGGTTCCACCATTTCAAGGACGGCGCCTGCTCCTGCGGGGATTACTGGTGAGACGCCTCCACCGCACCATTGACATCCATTTCTCTCTTACTGATTACTGGGTAATTCAGTGTCTCTACCAAGCCTGTAAATTTTGGCAGGCTTTTGGCCTTGTGTAAGTGGAGAGAACAATGAAGCAATTTGTTTAGCCAACATGTGACATGATGCATTACCCAGCAAGACGACACTGATCGAAAGATTGTGCACTGCTACAACGAAATCTGATTGATCAAACATGATGAAGCTCACAATTCCTCCTAGGAAAACCCCTCGTATTTTCACCAATCGAAGCAAAGAATCAAGAGAACAAAACAGGGAAGCTGATGAAAGCTATCATGTGCAGTGGGGAGGGAGGAGGTATCAGGGGCTCTGCTCAATCCGTGCCCGGCGAGGCCGCGCCACCACGGACCGCGGCTGTGACTGGCAGACCTGCGCCGGGAACTTGCATCCGAACCTCTTGGTCACCATTGAGCCCCACCTGCCCTCCGCGGCCGGTGCCGCCGCCGCTCCTCTATCCCCAGCAGCGCCGCCTCGGCGGTCTATCTTCTGGATGGCTTTCCTCATGGTGGTGCACTCGCGCTCCAGCTCCTGCACCCGGTTCCGCATGCTGTCCATGTCCAGCCTGAGCATTTGGTTCCCCCTCGTCGCCACTCGCCACGTCCGGCCGCCGTCGCTCTCGCCTTCTTCCTCTCCTTGGCCTGCCGCACCGCCTTCATTCGCCACGATCGTCCGGGCGATGGCCCGACGCAGCTGGAGCTGCTCGAAGAAGAGCACCTGCACCACCGTCCGCAGGGGCAGCCGCTCGTTCTGCGCCGCGTGCGTGCACGCTTCCAGCGTCAGCTTGCGCCCGTCCACCACGCCGCTCACCTTCTCCTTCTCCTCCTCCCTCAGCGCTGGATGTGCCTGCACAAAGAACGGCGGCGGCGGCTTCTGAGCACCGGCATTGAGCCGCAAGCATCGATCAAGATGGCATTCAGAATGTGTTCGGCAGAAACCTTGATGTAGATGTCGACGGCACGGTAAAGGCCATCGTCGTAGACGCGGGCGCCGTCCGGCAATGCCCAGGCGAGGTCGCAGAACTTGTCCGTCTTCAGGTTGGCGTCCGTGGCGATCTCCCCCAGGTAGGCGTCCATCAGCCTGCCCACGGCCAGCATGGCCCGTCGGCTGGCCTCTCTGCCCGGCGTCTCCGCCTCGCTGCCCTCCTCGTCGACCTCCTCGACGCCGCCGCCTCGGCCCTCGAGGAAGTGCCGCACGATGCGCTCCACGCAGTCCACGTCGTAGAGCGTCTCCACGAGGTACGAGTAGCTCGGGATGAGCAGGTCGTCGACGGCCGCGTCGGGTAGCCTGGAGGCCACGCGCCGCTCCAGCATGTCACGGGAAGCCTCTGATGCCTGGAGAATGTTTGCCGTGCGCAGGAGGCCGAACAGGACGCGCGCGGTGGTGGCGCCCACTGCCGTGCCGGTGTGGGCACTGCTCTTGATGGTCTCCTCGGGGAGGTTGACAATGACGGTCTCGAGAAGCGCCTTCTGGTCGCCATCCGCCGACCGCGGGGCGGCAGCCGCGGCGGCGCCGCCACCGCCAGTGTGCCGGTCGGAGCGTGACAGCCCAGGGATGGATCGCTTGGCGTAGGCGATGAGAGCCCCTTCGAGGACCTCAGGGCCGACGCCCCGCTCCCTCATGGCTGCAATGACACGGGTGAACGTGGCCAAGGACAAGCCGGCGAGGTCGTCGAACAGCGTGGACGTGGCCCCGGCGCCGGCATTTTTCTTGTGACGGGGCCGGTCGCCGGCTCCCGCGTCATTGATGGGCCAGCCGAAGAGCGCGGTGGGCGTGGACGCGGCGGCCTTGGCCGCAATGGCGTCGACGCAGCGGGACACGAGGCCGAGGTCGTCGGCGAGGGGGAGGAGGTCCTCGCAGGACTTGAGCGCGCGGATGGCGTCCCTGGGGTTCCGGAGCACGGTGTGCGACATGAAGCGGTCTGCGCGGGAGACGAGGTTGTCCTCGGCGTGGTCGTCGGACATGCCGAGGCGCTCGGCGGCGCAGCGCAGCGGCGCGGCGGTGGCCGGCGTGAGGTCGAGCTTGACGCCGTAGCAGAACTTGGCGGCCAGCTCGAACGCGTCGGCGCCGCCGGGGAAGTCCGGGAGGCGGATGCGGTGCGCGTCGGCCTCTTCGTCCGCCTCCAGCACCACCTGCTCCTCCCTGATCTCCCCTGCCCCCTCATCCTCCTCTTCCTCCTCCCCTCCCCCGGCATGCCTCGCCAGGCTCGACTCCTTGTTCATAATCAGGTCGTGGATCTTCTTGCTCTTGGACATTAGCGGGAACTGCAAGCAAGGCATCAAACAAAACCTCAGCCGCCGGCCACTTTAATTTCAATTCAAGATCAAGAACCGCAGTGAAATTCGACGCTCGAGACAGAGCACGGCAGATACGAGCGAGATTGGCAGCGGACGACGGAGAGCAAGACAAACAAGAATGCGAGCTCCTGGAACTGTTGCTACGGGCGAGGGATGGGGAAAAGCGGGAATTTCATGGCAGAGTAGAGACAAGATTCAGCAGCAACTAACCTTGTGGAGATGGAAGGTCATGTCGCCCACCTCGATCACGACGTCGCTGGGCAGCCCCGTGGTGCAGAACCTGCCGAAGCACAAGCACAAACAAAATTAAAGATCACGGAACGCCAAATGCAACCGCCCGGCGGAAGAGACGACGAGGATCAGTCGCTTGCCATGCTTGGCCCTTGGGGCTGTGCTGCTGCTGCGGCTGCTCCTCCCGGGCCATCTCCCTCTTGCCCTTGGCCCTCCTGCTCCCCTGCATCATCGCGACGATCCTCACAGCCACTCTCCGCTAAGGCATTCGGGGGTGATGGATGGATGCTGGGCTCGCGTGGAAGGAGCAGACGGTCGGTCGCAATAATGGCGTGCCCCTGGTATTCTGGCGCCTGTATTAGGTGCGGAGTTAAATGGTTCCGATTACAGGAGGGAGGAGGGAGACGGAGGCAGGATGGCGTTTTTGGTTTTCTTTGAGCTCTGCCGCTCCGCTTGCCTCAAAAGCACGTATCCTCCATCACCCCACCCCACCCCCCTTTGTTAATCTCTTTATTATTCAACCAGCAGCAGCAGGAGGAGGAGTACTCGCTTTGTCCTAAACTACAGTTTGAGCAGCCCCTCTCTGCAACTGCAAGACTGCCGTCCACTCTACTGACAGACAAAAAATACTCTTCTTTTTCCGGTGTATCGCCATCAGGATCGACCACGGCAAAGAGTGAAGCTCACGTAGAGTGCTGCGCCGTTCACGTGTTCGGTATGCCTCCACCTGGCCCTCCCAACCACCTCGCATAAAACTTGTAGCGCCGGAGCAGTTTCCTAACGCAGCAGTTTCCCGGGAATTCCGTGGAAACGCCAAGATTTTTACACTGTAGGTACTCAACAAGATAAGTAAATAACTCACCGACAATGTACTCCATTTGTAAACCAGCTCTAGGATGGTAGTGATCCGGGGACTGTCTGGATCACGCGACAAGCCAAAAGCGGCATTAGATTAGCCCAACTGGGCGCGAGCCGGGCTGATTAAGCGCTAACAACGAGAGGAATGAAGGGAATCTCGCGGCACGAGACCAGGTAAAGACTGTTCTTTTCGTTAAGACCAACGTCCATGCCACCATTTACTACCATATGATCCAGCCATATTTCTCTGTCAGACAGGTCAAGAAGACCAAGAACAGTGAAGCCTGCCTGCAGGTTTTTGAACTTTGAACTCGCGCTGCTGCTGCCGTGCTGCGTGCCTAGGAGAGATATTTGAACGGCCTGACTGGGCGGTGATAAACGGGGAGGCGTGATCCGGCCATGAATGCCGGAGGCGCTGGCGTACCCGCCATTTATTGTGTAGAGAGAGGGAGGGATCACGACGCAGCGGCCGGCCCAGGTACCCGGCGAGCCGCCCCGCCTGGGGAAAAGAGGCTTCGGTGTCACTGGTCACCAGCGCTCGTGCCGGTGGGGGTGTGTCAGTCAGTCTGCCTCTGCCCGGTGCGTGGTGGGCGTGCCTGCGTCGTGTGCCGGAGATCGATGGGCCTGGGCACCTGGCAGTGCGCCACGGCGTGGCGTGGTATGGGGCATGGAGGGAGCACACGAAAAGGCACAAACAAAGCTACAGTCACTACATTAACTTGGTTCTTTTAGAGCGATTCAAACTATGTCGACCCAATACACCAACCCAAACGGACCAACATTCGCTCTTTGTCTGCGCGGCCTATTTCAGGTCAAAATTTGTGCCGCGTTTGCTTCAGCCGCGACACGCAGTGAACGGGCGTGACACCTTGTACTTTCTCTAGCCCGTCAGTCGGTGGCACAGTGGCCATTTCCCTATTTCTTCCCTCGACAGACCGCACAGTGGCCAACCCCCCTCGCCGCCGGCTCCCAGGCCGGCCGCCCGCACCCAGATACCTCTTCCAGCAGCATGCCACCCCTCGACGGCCTCATACTCCGGCGTTGCCGGACTATTTTCGCCGCCGTCGTTGCACTCCAATGTCGACGGCACCCCCTCGCCTTTGACGCTGATAGCACTGCCTTGCGTGTCTACCTCGCCGTCGAACGCCGCCATGTTCGCCTCCACATGGACAGGCCTGCTACCTGGTCTTGGAGAGGTGCAAGGCTCTTCACCATCCGGCTTCTTTCACTAAGCCTGCAAGGTGTTCGGCGATTCGCCCGCAAGGTACTCCTACAATGGACTCCGACGATGATGGGCTATATACAGCGTACCAACCACGCCCCAAGAGACTGTGGAAGCTTGTCATGACCGATGACACGAGGCAACAGTTCATAGGGGGTGTGTGCTCACTTTTTGGCTGGGCTGTGGGCAAATTTGGGCAAATCGGAATCACTGTTTTGTCTCTGTTTTTCATGAACATTTGTCCTAGCACAACAGCTGTGAGTTGTGGCTGGTCAGGCTACAGAACCCTAGGGGAATCCGGTAGTAGCCCAACGGGACGCGAAAGCAGGCGAGGGAGGCTTTCGGTAAAGCCTCTCTAGCTAGCTTGCTTCAACTTTTTTGAGAGCGTCGGAGTTCGAGAGAAAGGCTACGGTCAAGGGTAACTTGAGTGTTTTTTTCCAACCTTTGGAGGTTTTCGATGGCTGCAGGGCTTCAGGCCAGCTGAAGCTGCCTCTGTCTCGAGCTGTTAGTCTTCAGTCAGGTCAAGTTGGACACCGACGAGTGAGAGCTTTCCATCATCAACCTTAGCCCAACTCCACCGCGCGACCCTATTTTATCCGTCCCCGTTCGTTTGAGATAAAGCGGACGAATAGCGCAGCTCAGCGCACAGCCTTAAACGGACAAATATTCGGATTCCGTCCGTTTTCGACTCATCCCCGACCCAAATTTGCGCTCGGTTTGGGGTGAAACAGACGCGCGCGGACGGCTTGGACGCACACCCTTGTCCTCCCCCCCGTGGCCCGCCTGTCGAGGACACTAGCAGTCCCTCCACTCCCAGCGCTTCCACTCTCTCTCTCTCTCTCGCCCCGCCCCGCCGCCGGCGCCGCCGCTATTCTCCGGCCGCCTCCTCACCGCGCAGCCTCCGGCCGTCCCTACCAAACCACTTCTCGACATGGCCGCCACCACGCCCGTGTTGTGGCCGTCGATCGGAGGTTTGCCTGTCGACGTCTTTGCCGGCCGCAGAGGGGACAGGACCGCCGGCGACACAGCACGGCGTCCTCGGCAGCTCCCGACAAGAGCTCCACAACGGCCAGTAGCCGGCCGGCAACCACCCCTGCTGCGTCGAGGTGATCATCGCGGCCTCTTCGCCACCACGCCGGTAAGGTGTTCGGCATTTTGCCCACAAAGGTATGGACAGTGGAGACGAGTTTTTCTTCCATCACTTCCTTTGTTCATCGGACGATTCGTCGTCGGATGATGAAGATGTTGTGGTGGCTGCACTGGTCGTTCACGACCACATTCAACGACAGCTTCCTCGGTACAGGAGGTCACTCCCTGGCCGTGCTCCCAACCTGAACCGCAACAGGGAGAGAGGCCACGCCCTGCTTTATGCTGATTACTTTGCCAACACCCCTCTCTTCAAGCCGGATAAATTCCGTCGCCGTTTTCAAATGGCTAGGCATGTGTTCAATCGTATCCGAGAGGGAGTGGTTGCTCATGACCCATACTTCGAGTGCAAGACGGATGCCCTTGGCAAGCTTGGATTCTTCTCTTACCAGAAATGCACCGCAGCCATGCGCATGCTTGCATATGGAATTCCAAGCGATCTGGTGGATGAGTATGTGCATATGAGTGAGACAACATGTCTGATGTCAATGTACAAGTTTTGCCAGGCTGTGATCGAGGTGTTTGGCCCAGAGTACTTGAGGCAGCCAACTGCCGCTGATACAGAGAGGCTGTTGGCGACCAACGCAGCTAGAGACTTTCCAGGCATGCTTGGCAGCATAGATTGTATTCACTGGGAGTAGAAGAACTGTCCATTTGCTTGGCAGGGCCGGTACAAAGGGCATGTCAAGGCGTGCACTGTCATATTGAAAGCGGTGGCATCACAGGATCTTTGGATATGGCATTCTTTCTTCGGCATGGCAGGTTCTCACAATGATATCAACGTGCTACAGCGTTCTCCAGTCTTCACGAGGCTTGCAGAAGGCCACTCCCCACCTGTCAACTTTGAGATCAACGGCCACCATTACAATAAGGGATACTATCTAGCAGATGGTATATATCCTCAGTGGTCAACTTTTGTGAAGACAATCTCAAAACCCCAAGGTGAGAAGAGAAAGAGATTTGCCCAAATGCAAGAGAGTGTTAGAAAGAATGTGGAACGTGCTTTTGGTGTGCTTTAATTCCGGTGGGGTATCGTTCGAAACCCTGCACTGTCATGAAATGAAAGGA